>NC_132936.1:18415000-18715000 GCF_034638445.1 Ciconia boyciana | reverse complement strand
AGATTTCACACTGCCATTTTTTTTTGCTTTTATTAATGAAATAAAAACAACTTGTGCTTTATTTTCCAGTAGAAGAACTTCAAAATTCAGTTGCAGCAAATGTCCAAAAGTTCCCTCTGTCTGTCAAAACACCTGAATGTATTCAAAGCTGTGGTGGAAAATAGACTATTTATGTAGTGTCCAATATGTTGTGACTCCAACTAGGTTAGAAATTTTCTCATTGTGCTGGTTGTGGCTGGGATAGAGTTAATTTTCTTTATAGTAGCTAGTATGGGGCTATGTTTTGGATTTGGGCTAAAAACAATGTTGATAAAACAGTGTTGATAACACAGGGATGTTTTAGTTGCTGCTAAGTAGTGCTTAAACTACATCAAGGACTTTTCAGCTTTCCATGCTCTGCCAGGTGCACAAGAAGCTGGGAGGGGACACAGCTGGGACAGCTGACCCCAGCTGACCAAAGGGCTATTCCATACCGTATGGCATCATGTTCAGCATATAAAGCTGGGGAAGAAGAAGGAAGGGGGGGACATTTGGAGTGATGGCGTTTGTCTTCCCAAGTAACTGTTACGTGTGATGGAGCCCTGCTTTCCTGGAGATGGCTGAACACCTGCCTGCCCATGGGAAGGAGTGAATGAATTCCTTGCTTTGCTTTGCTTGTGTGCACGGCTTTTGCTTTCCCTATTGAACTGTCCTTATCTCAACCCACGAGTTTTCTCACTTTTACTCTTATGATTCTCTCCCCCATCCCACCGGGGGGGAGTGAGCAAGCGGCTGTGTGGTGCTTAGTTGCTGGCTGGGGTTAAACCATGACACTCATGGCCATTTGAAACATCTCTGCGTAGGTCTGTCTGGGAAAATACGTGTGAAAATGCCAGAACAAAGTTATTTAATACTATATTATGGTTTACCTCATGCTGAGGGTTTTCACAGTGGTTTACAAGCCACCTATCCCAAATGTAAAATGAAGTTTCCAGTCTGCCTCAGTTCAATCTCTTAATTTTTCTCACAAAGAATATATGTGGTGTTTTATGCAAATAGATGTCTATCTTGACTATTTTGTACACTTGCCTTTGCAAATGGGCATATTTGAGTTTCAATATGGTAATTTCTTTCTAAAGAAAATATGGTGTAGGCAGATAATGGAATTGAATAATGTGCCTTTTCCATTTCTAACTTCTAGGATTCCATACATGTGCAAATTAGAGACCACTTGAGGAGAAACATTTGCAATATTTTAATTAATTTGATGGGTTAAAACACAAGAATCATGGGGCATGTCTAGAAAAGTTAAATGCTCTCTCCAGCAGTGCAAGTTTCTAACAGATTATTATCCCCATGTGTCCCATAAATAAATAAATAAAAATAATTCATATTGTTTCTTGGGCTCAAAATGTACTTGGCATCATACAATGCACGTAAATAAAGACAGTCCCTGCCACACAGGATAATTATCCTCCAATTACATGTTCTGAATCCAGTCTCTGTGGTGCTGTGCTTGCCTGAAGGACCTAAGAGCCTTTTTGATATAGCCACCAGTTTCTCCCCCCCCCCCCCCCTTTCCCCTGTTTGCCTGGTCTTTTCCACTGTTAAGCCCTGCCCTGGTGAAGCTTTCAACTGCTTCTACTACAACTGCATCAGTGTCTTCCTCTGCGATCATTCTAGAGCTGGTCTACAAAGCCACTGACCTCTCTTCAGTTAAATTGCGAACCTCTGGTGGATAATCTACAACGCATTTATGAGGCTGTATTAAACAGAAGAGTTGTTAAAGAAAATAAGTGTTAAATAAATAAATAAAATAAAACAAATGTGATCTTGGTGTCATAAAAGTAAAGGCCATCCTCCTGGATGAGCATGTGGTTTTTGGAGTCACCATTAAAGCCAAAGACTTGTATGATATGAAACAGAAATGCCACAGAAATGAGATATGAATTGTTAGTCAAATTTGTTTCAAATACTATTACATGCTCTAGCAAAGGACAATGAACAAAATAGGTAGAGTGGGGTTCTCTTCCTTGAATCAGGAAGGGATAAAAGGCTCAAACCCTTCACACACACTGCAGGTGAGATGAAAGGGATAAACTAAAGCTTTATGCCAGAGTATCTCTATTCCATCTGAAATCTGATTTTAAGCTGAAGTAGCAAAAATGAAACAAGCCTTTTCCTATACAAAGTCCCAGAACATATTTAGTCTAAATCTTCATATGTAATTGTAATTCTCTGTTTTCACAGAGAGCATTTGCTTCTTGTGAATTCCCTGTACAGCCCCACGGTTGATTCACCTATTCAGCTGCAGTCAAGTAGCACACCATGATGTTGTACAGTTGCTCTACTAAAAGAAAAAGAGTCTCTTAGCAAGGAAACCTAATAAGATTTATCCCAAAGACACACACAGTTTCTTAACTTCCAAGCAAGTAACAGTGTCCCAGGACCCTAACAGCCCAGGGGCATGCTCTTCTGCCCTTCACCAGGCAGTCTCTAAAAACTTCTATACAGAGTAAATTGAGTAGGCTTCCTTAAACAACTTAAAAATAAGGGGAAGCAAAAGCATAGCTCCAATTAAAAAACTTAGAATTAAATTATAATTAACTGAAATGAACTTCAAGGGGTTACAAGTTCAGATGTTATTTTATTGCAGATCATACACAGCATATTTACAGTTTTACCTCAATATGGAGTAAATCTGTTCTATTATAGTGATTCCATGTGGTAAAGGCAATAAACATGATTACTAGGTAGTTCTGGGACTAAAATCCTCATTTTAGGCTGCTGCAGGTAAGTTCCTTCTCTTTCTTGTATATCAGCTAGTGGGAAAGCAAGGTGAATAAACATATATGTACAGGAGTTCCACGCTGCAATTCCACATACAGCACACACACATAAAATCCTGTGTGAGGTAAGAAGGTTTAAGTTCAGATTTTAAAAAATAAGAGATAACAAAATTCAAGTTCCCTGCATAATGTACTTTAGACATTTCATTGAATCATTACGATAGTCTTCAGTTACAAACCACTTGTTTAACTTGAAACCTACAAGTTTTCTTTTCTCCCTAACAGACATTCATTCCACATCACTTCATTCCAGTAGTGCAGTTGGAAATTTAAAAAGGGAAACATTCACCTACAGGTTATGAGAAATGTGAAAATGTAATTTTACCAATATTAGAAGTGGATAAATTCAGTTTCTTTGTGAGTCCCCACAGACAGACCTGTGTCTCCCCACTCCTCTTTCTGCCATGTCTGCCTCCGGTTTCTTTTGGTCGATCTGGGGATTAATTGCTGCTGTTGCAGCAAATCAGCATCACCTGGAACTGGGAACAATTTAACCATCAGCTTGTGTTTTGTTGTGAGTACCTCAACCTACTGAGCAAGATAGCAAGAACAACATAATTTTCTCATGTAAGGTGATTATGTCTTTTTAGGTATATGAGTCTTTGTGGAGAACAAGTGTTACTTCATACTGCTTTTTTGGTATTTCTAAGGGATCTTTACTCAACATATCTAAGATACGTAACAACCCATAGGGCAATGGAATGAAATATAATACTGTATGCATAAACCACAAAAAGTACTGATGAGAGAGAGAAAAAAATGTTTGATCAGATTGAAAAATGTACTATGAAACTGCAGAGATCTGAATTTTTTAAAGTCTGATTATCATATTGCTGTGCTCAGGGAAATGACTACACATCAGTATACATTTTAATTAAAGCATAAAGTTTTAAAACTAGATTCTGTGGAGTTCTTACTCAGCATACCCAGAGGGCTCCCCTCCCTGTTTGATAAAATGTGTAATTTTACTGACTTGGAAACGTATATTTTTCTAGCAATTGCAAACAGCTATCCAATAAAAGTGACCTCAAATATGAAATGCATGTCCAGATTTACACAATGTATATAGATGTTTTGTACATTTACTTTAAAGTCCCTATAATGCTACTTGATTATTGATAGGCAAATTTAAAATTCAGCTGTGAAACTATGACACTGCTAGATAAAAAAGGAAGAAGTGGTGATCAAAAGAGCTCAAATGGAGGATATAGTACTAATTTTTTGTGTGTGTGTGATTGTTGCAAAACACATGTTCATCTGGAAACCTGTGTATGTGCACATGTGTACAATGAGCATGTTTGTTTCCCTGTTTTCGTGCATATATATACATAAACAAGATTAGAAAAGCACTTTTTGCACATTTATGAATGGGAATGCAAAAAGGTGTGTGCTCGTCCCAGCTTTAAGTGCCTAGTTTATATGCTGAACTGGAAGATCAATCTCCCTAGTCTCTCTATACAGTCAGCAAAGAAAATGAGGTTTATCCCAAGGGAAATCCAGAGTACCTTTTAAACAGGTTGCTCTGTATCAGCCTCAAAATGGAACCTATTTCTCTCTTTTGGCTAGATAAAAGATAAGCCTTTTACCTTAAGTCATCCTTTATAGGCACCTAAGCAAGATAGTGCGAATTCCTTGTATATAACAATTAAGGGCAGTAGCTCTCTAGTAAAAACTTTAATCTTTTAGATTCCAGTTTTCTCAAATGCTTGTTGAGGCTGTTTGTACCTTATTTCTACAAGAAAGGCTGAGAGAGTTGGGGTTGTTCAGCCTGGAGAAGAGAAGCCTCTGGGGAGACCTTTCAGTACCTAAAGGGTGCCTATAAGAAAGATGGGGACAAACTTTTTAGCAGGGCTTGTTGCGATAGGACAAGGGGTAGTGGTTTTAAACTAAAAGAGGGTAGATTTAGACTAGATATAAGGAAGAAATTCTTTACAATGAGGGTGGTGAAACACTGGAACAGGTTGTCCATAGAAGTGGTAGATGCCCCATCCCTGGAAGCATTCAAGGTCAAGTTGGACGGGGCTCTGAGCAACCTGATCTAGCTGAAGATGTCCCTGCTCATTGCAGGGGGGTTGGACTAGATGACCTTTAAAGGTCCTTTCCAACCCAAACTATTCTATGATTCTATGACTTCTGGGTTTTCCTTGTATATAATCAGCTCTGGTCTTAGCAATACTTTTAACTCTGCAAAGACTTCAGGTAATGAGTACATATAAGTTAAGCCTCATGCCTTAATCATTGCAGGATCAAGACCTACAGTAAAACTTATGTTCTGTTACAAACACAGACATTAGAGGGTATTCAAACCAATGAATATGGAAGAGGAATTCATAGGTTTGTTTTCCCATTTGAAACAAAATAGCAAAACCTCTCCATAGTATCATTGATGTTTTCCCAAAAGTTCTGAACATAAAAGTTCATGCAATACTCTCAAACTCATTTATTTTCCCTTCTCTTGTCCATCAACATTGCAGTAATTCAGTCAGGCATCAAGAAGATTCTTTACACAATAATTTGTCCAATATAAACAACAAACTGAGAGTATGGAGATATGTATTTGATAATTCATGAATAACTGATAGTCTCTCATGTTCCCATATAGCTTGCCTCACACAATTTATACATTGTTTCACACAAGCTTTCCTTCAAGGGAAGAAAAAAGAGAAATATTTCCCAGATGAAGTGGTTTGCCATGACGATTTTACTCAAGTACATGAAATCCAGTTTGACAAGATTTGGAAGAATCGTGTTCTATGTCCTTTGGTTTTTTGGTTTTGTTTTTGCTCTTTGAGCTATTAAAAAAAAAAAAAAAAAAGTGAAACTCCGGGATTGCCTATTTGCCTGGAACCACCCATCGCTATCTCAGATGGCTCAGGTGGGGTAGGCACAGATGACCCGGTTGCCCTTAGCCAGTTCAGAGCTCCCTGCCTCAGACAGACAGCACTATCCTCTGAGGACTTTCTCCAAGTGTATTTGTGACTAGGTGGAGTGGACTGGACCCAGTGCTTTCACCAGTGCAGTTTTCAAAGCTAATTTCTGCATGATTTGTCTCAGTCCTGGCAGGGGCTAGGGGAAGAAATATCTAAATTTGTGTTGAACTCGGTCAAAGTAAAAATACATAATGTTAAAAAACTCTGGTATGCTAGGATACAAAGTTTGAAGACTGAAATTTTTTTTTAAAGCTTAAAAATTATTATTTTAGTATGTTATTTTCTCTCAAATAGTGTACTCAGATGTCCTCCTTGGTGTCTGAGGCATGTTTGTATTGTACTCCTCACTCTCCATGTCCAAGATCATGACTTGGTCATGGCTTATGTCCACATAAGACACGGCTGGGTTGTTCACCCTTCTCTCCATTCCCCAGTGGTGAGTTTTCCATGGAACAAAATGGACTGTGGGAGCTGCTGAGAAACTATGCCATGATGCAACAGGTCCCCAGTCCGAATGATGGAGGCACCAAGGCTACATGGCACTCGCTGCACTGCTTCCCTCCTGCTCGCATAGGAAAGCAACTCAGCTTACTTTCTACTGCTACCCATCACTATGTGTACTTAAATTAATTTAACACTGCCATACTGGTCTACAAAATTCTCTGATGTCACCAGATGTCTCTCCTTTTTTTCAGATGAGTGCTTTGACTGTTTTACTATAATGTTGTACATTCACACTACCTCCTCTTCAGTAACTCTTGAATCCTTTGGTAATATAATGCCTCAGACCTGCCCTACACATGCAAATACAAGGCCTTATGAAGCAGGAGGTAGGCATATGAGCCTCACTGTCCCTCTCCTGCTGTTGACCTGGGCTATTCTGGCAGTAGCTTCATTTCAGAAGAGTGACTGCTGAATCTTCTGGAGTAGGCAGCTAAATGAGCAGTGAAAGTAGATAGTTATGAGTAACCTGGAGGCTGAAGTGTTTCTGTAACTTTTCCTTTGGATAGTTTTAGAGAATGAATACATCAGTTTCCTCCAGCATTGTTCCCAAGGATGGGAAAAATTGGTAAGATCCCCTAGATGAAATTGTTTAATGTGAACAGTTTACTCAAGCATGCACAATTATGTCTGGCAACATTTTGGAGAAACTTATTCTCTGCTGTTACTTTAATTGTACTTAAACTTCACTTTCCAATCTATCATATACCAAAAGGAGGAAGAAAGGAGACTTAAATGAGACACTTTTCAAAAATGTTTTTCAAATCAGCATATGGAACAGCAGTCTTGAAGAGAATTATTTTATTCCAAAGCAATAGGATTGATGGCCTTGAAGGAAAGAAAAAGTCTAAAACCAAGTAAAGATAGTATACCTTCCCTCTAGCACCTTACAGACCATGAGAAAGGACTGTGTGAACACTAATATAGTGCCTCGGTGTAATGATCTTAAGCTTCTTATTGCTGAGAATTTTGTAGTGGTGTTGGCAGGCATTCTGGTGCAGGTTTGACAGAGAACATGGAGGGCACCCATGAGCTGAAGATAAGCTATAAGTTTAGGAAGAAACAGCAAATTTGCCAGCTTCTTTCTCTGCTGCAGCCTGTACATGCTCCTGGGACACCATCCTCTATCTTCTTCAGGATGTGGGGCACTCAGTCTCCCGTCTGCACTGTTTTCTGCCTTTCTGCTTCCACAAGGAGGGTTTTCCCATCATTCAGGCCTTCTGGAAAAAAAAGGGGACCAAGAAAGTGGAGGAGAAAGTTCTTTCCTTTGATACTTGCTACCTGCAGCGGGAATAAGAGAAGAGAGCCTAAAACAGATGCTCTGATTCAGGCCCCAGTCTTCACTTGGTAGATGCTGACCTAACGATCCTGAAATCATCCACATGCTAAACTCCATGGACTTACATCCGCATACCCAGTAACTGAATCCTGAAGCCTGGAAAGGGCTGATCTGCAGCTGAGCTGGAGATTGTCAAAGATTGAAACGATTTATTCATTATTTATTGCTTAAATAATAGCATAGCATTTCCACAACACCATACATATTCAAAGCAGTGTCCAAACAGGAACTGTTTAATTAATTCTTACAATACCCCCTATGAAGTAGATAAGTAAGTTAATGGGAGTTCACAGGCTCTCAGGATTGATTAGAGCAGGCAAGCAAGGAAGTGTTTTGCTCGGGCTGATGACGTGAATGGATAGATAAATGAAGTGGGAGGGAAGGATTTGGCTTTTACAGCTCTCAAGTTTACAAGACAAAGTCTTTAAGGAACTGAAACAACTATCATCAGTGTTCAAATTAAAGCTGTCCTTTAGGAGGGACTCACATTATATTTGGATTTTTTGATTCCTGGTGGAAGTATAATGTTTATTTTTCATCACAGTTAGTGCTATTATGTTTTAATGACATTTACATAGCCTTATTCCCAAAAAGAATATTTTGTTTATCACATGGGCGGTGGGCTGTGAGTGATGCTATTAACTATTCTTTCCTTTCTCTTTGGCAGCTTTCAGGCAAAATGGTAGCAAAGTTACTATCACTCAACAGTGGTGATGGGGTTTCGAATGAGCTATGACATTTTAATTGGTGTCTATCATTAAAATTAAATAAAAAGGACAAGTAAAAATAGCAATTCAAAAGAAAGGAAGAGAAATAATGGTGATGATGATATAAAATAAGCTTGAAATGAATGAAGGACAAACAATGAACCAAAGTAAAAGAATAATTTCCCTTCTCACCCTAGATTTTCTTCAGTTACAGTCTATTAACTTAGCTTAAGAGCTTAAGAGCATATAAAGGATCCATACGAAAGAGGCAAATAATGGGGCTCCTGAAATCATCAAAATATTGGTAAAAGTAAAGTTAGGTTAAATCATAATTTGACCTATTTTTGGCTGCTGTCACCTCCCACTCAGCAGCCAAGAATTATGTGACACTGGCTCCTTCTCTCCAGCTGGACTGAGTGTTGCAGTCGGAACTGTAAGAGTTGAGTATTATTCATGGATGTAGGGGGAACAAGTGAGTGGGTAAGATGCTTTTAAGAAGAAGCCTACTGGGACACATTGCATTAGACTTTCTGAGAGAGCTCTTCAGCATCTGAAACCTGTGATGGGAGAAAAGACAGAAGAGAACCTGCCAGATCAGGTTATTTAAAGAATGATCTTTCCTGCTTCCAAACCTGATCAGATCCAAACCTCCACAGATCAGTCATCTGTTTAAGGAACTGCAAGATCTGGCTCCTGTTTTTCTTCCCTAGTTTCCTTTACAAGGATAAATGTTTTAGTGTAGAGGTTACTTAGTAACTCAAAGAACCTCTACAAATAAAAATGATGGAAGGGTTTTTTTTTCTATTTGAAGAAATTGCCTGAAGCAAAACGTTTTTTGTCTTGTTTGAAACTGTTATGCACATTAAATTGCTGACACTCCATTCCATTTTTTGTAATACAATCCATGGTATTTTCTATTTCTGTTTCTTTTTTTCTTACCTGAATCACACAAAATCATTTACAAAAGTCCATCAGCAGACATTTTTTTACAGTCTTTAGTTTCTATCTTGGCAAAAAATCTCTCTCAAGTTATTTTCACCTCTTGTAGCTTAAAACTGGTGGTTAACACTTTCTGGAGATTTATAGCACAGAAAAGAAATCCCTTCAAAAGAAGGATAAGTTGATGCATTATGCAAATATTTGAATAGGATATTGGTAGATGTGTACCTAAGTTTTGTGGGGTGACAGTTGAGGTGTAACAGAGCCTTTCCTGTGTCTGATGCTCTGTTGTGTTGGTTATTGAGATGTCACAAGGCAAAACATGGTTGAAATTATACGACATTAGAGGGTAACAAGTGAGACTTGTTTTGCACCCCTGAAAACCACTGCAAAAGGTGCAGGCTAACTGAGAGGTCAACTTTCTTTTCCTTCCCTGAGAGCTGAATTCTAGGCCTGTGGAAGATTGGGTCATATTCTCCACCTTCCCACACAAAAGGACATGGAAAATTTTTAATTATTAGAAGTGGTTTCACTTAGAGGAAGGAGGGGTCAAATAAGGATCTGCATCGCATTCTAACAGTGTCATAGGACAGGAAATGGGTACACTGTGGACAAACTTAGCTTCTCTCCAGTAGATATTCAGCTCTGCAGATGTGTTACACACAATGTCCCCTAATTGCATTTTTGAATCAGAAAAATATGATAGAAAAGGTATCAATGTCTTGATCTAATCTAGACACCTGAGATATTTTGAAGGACAATCCATCCCATCTCAAGTAAATTAGATTAATCTTACCTAAACCCTCACTGTTTTCTCTCCACTGATTATGATGGAAGCCTAGGCTATTTACCTCAGATGTAGATATCTACATAGTGTATATATAGGACTTAATTCCTATAATCGATATAGGATATATAGTGGATCCAACATAGTGGATATATAGGACTTCATTCAATAACCTTCATTCAATCAATTAATAAATTAATTCAATCTAAGTGTCTAGTGCTCCCTGAGATGCCCCAGGGTACCCAACCTGTCTGGCATATGGCTACCACAGGACTTATGAGAGAGAGACAGAGATCAGGTGGGATAGCCTAGGGCATCTCAGTGGTTTACGCCTGGAAACCTATGTGGGAGCAACTAAACTGAGACCCAAGTTCACATGATTCCATAGTCTGATGTTCTTCTCTATGCTCTTCAGTAGTGTTCTGCAGTAACTAAACACATCACAGAAACTCAACAGTCAAAGCAGCAGTAATTACCTTTCACAACCTGAATGCACACCCTCTCTTTAGGGTGAAATTCACTTGCCTACACCTAAATACTGATTGTCATTTTAGGCATCACAGGATATCTGGTCAGCCTCCATCAGAAGGGGTCAAGCGCCCAAGTCCTGCATTGGATCTCCCAGCTCCATGTGGACATTTTGAATGCCCTTGGATCTTTGAAATGACACTGGGTGCCTGTATGAGACAACCAAATCCTCCCTAGTTACTGCAGAGCTCTGAACTTTATTAGCTGTGCAAAATGAAAGAAAGAAACCATTGTGGATTCATGATCAGATAACACCTGCAATATGGATATATTGAAAAATTTTGTTTGTAAAATTCATTTGGTCGAACTGAAAAAACTCACCAAAATTTCTCTGACAATACACTGGGATCATTAAATACATTCTCATCTGGACAAAGGTTAAAAAAGGAACACAACAACTAGAAGATCCTAGCTTATGACTGCCAAAGAAAAAAATAGACTTCAAAGGCACAGAGAAACAGCAGCTCTGTCTAACACTGCTCTGCTATAAGGATGTTTTCTTCTTAATTGCTTTCTTTTTTTTTTTTTTCCTAATCCTTTATTGTTTTTACAGGAATTTCCTTTTCCATATTTTCCTTTTACTCTACTAAAATCAATCATTATCATGCCTAGTTTAAGGAACAAAATTAAGAGGGATACAGACTGTTGTGGTTTAACCCCAGCCAGCAACTAAGCACCACACAGCTGCTCTCTCACTCCCCCCCTGTGGGATGAGGGAGAGAATCAGAAGAGTAAAAGTGAGAAAACCCGTGACTTCAGATAAAGACAGTTTAATAGGGAAAGCAAAAGCTGCGCACGTAAGCAAAGCAAGACAAAGAATTCATTCACTACTTCTCATGGCAGGCAGGTGTTCAGCCATGTCCAGGAAAACAGGGCTCCATCACACGTAACGGTGACTTGGGAAGACAAACGCCATCACTCCGAACGTCCCTCACTTCCTTCTTCTTCCCCCAGCTTTATATGCTAAGCATGACGCCATATGGTATGGAATAGCCCTTTGGTCAGTTGGGGTCAGCTGTCCCAGCTGTGTCCCCTCCCAACTTCTTGTGCACACCCAGCCTACTCACTGGTGGGGTGGGGTGAGGAGCAGAAAAGTCCTTGACTCTATGTAAGCACTGCTCAGCAGTAACTAAAACATCCCTGTATTATCAACACTGTTTCCAGTACAAATCCAAACGATAGCCCCATACTAGCTACTCTGAAGAAAATTAACTCTACCCCAGCCAAAACCAGCACACAGAGCACTCAGGTGCAGCCACTATTTGCAAAAGATCAGGAGCAACACATATGGTTATAACATAAGCATATGAGCAGTTTCTTATTACAATTTCATGGACCTGACAAGTGCACTGTACTGTACAGGGTGATGGCAATTCATTTACATACAATACCTAGAAATGCAGGGGCTCAGACTGTATTGCAAATATGTGTATCCTTTTTCATCAAAGTAAAAAAAATAAGGCTAGGTGATATATTTGAAGTTTTCATGTACTTTAATACTATCAGAATTCTTGAGCAAACATCATTGAACTTAAAGTGATTTTTAGATTGCCTTTGGCTGTTTTCTACTCATTAGTTCAATGAAAGATTTGTTGCCTGAACTAAAAAGAGCTCAGTGCCACTGACAAGCTTTAAGGGCATAACTGTTGAACTGGGCAGAGTATGTTACTTAAATGTTTCATATGTTTCATTCAAATCAAAGCAAAGCAAACCCTCCTTGCAGACACAGAAGGATGCGTGGCACTTCCACATTCTTTGAGACTCATGTCCAGTGAATGGCACTTAGTCTGAAACAAAAATAAGACTTTGCCTCATTGGGAGCAGAGTTTCTTATCCCAAATTACTCCAAATCAGGCAAAGCAGGAATTTGAACTTCAGCCTCCCATGTTCCAGGTAGTACCCAAACCCAATATATAGTACCTGGCAATGTTACCAATAAAAGCTTCCTCATCTCCCAGTCTACTTCTCATTAAAACCACCATTCTTCTGTCAGCCTTCTAGCCTTCAACAGAGGGACATGCTTTCATGACATTTCATTTAGTTGTAGTGCTAATAAATGAAATATGAAAACAGAAATGTTGCTTTTACTGGACATTACATTGTGCTTTTTTCAATAGTGGCTGAAAAGCTGCGGTGTTTGTCTTTAGGCAGCAGCCACTGTACAATAGAGGGGGTACTAATACCAGTATATACCTGCACAGAGCTTTGCCAAGCTGGTTTTCAGCTTCAGAGAAATGCTTGTCAGGAATTCATAAATACAGTGACTCCTTGTGCCCAATCACCTGATAACTGCAACAGAAAACCAGCAATAAATGATCCCAGGAAGATGCATGGAAACTCACCTGCCCTGCTATAGTGAACTTATGTTTTTCTGGAGCATGTCTTATGCTCCTATGGGATTTAGTAACAATACCAATATTTCAGCCTGTAGCATTAAAACACTGACAGTGCTAGAGACAAAGAGGAAAAAAAAGCGTATGCCACAGCTTTGCCTAACTTTGTGTAGAGGTCATTTGGTTGAGATATGCTAGAACAATAATATATCTGTCCAAAACCAAATTCCAGTATATTGCTCTGGACCACTCTAGCACATTGTGATTTAGAACTTTAATGCATCTAAAGCTTTTTTCCAGTGTGAATAATGCAAATCTTACAGCATGGAGAATTTGCAAGTGAAACTGTTTATAAGCAAAAATGAATGGATCTAATTTTAGTTATCCAAGATAAGATAAAAATAAATATAATCTCACTGAAGCATAAAGCCAAAGAGCAGCAATTTCTGTCTATGGTGAAAGTTTGTAGTCTATTCACCAAACAATACATGACCCAGTCACCATTAGAGGGAAACAAATCACTATTCTGTACTGGTGGCATAAATAGTCATATTAGTATTGTTCTTTTTAACATTGTAACACCCTTTTAGAAACTGAGATTATGAAATGTTTTTGCTCATAATGACTATTCTGAGGCTGAACAGTTTTTCAAACTACACCCTCAGTATAATTTTAAGAAAACAGTAGAAAATATAGTCTTATCCTAAAGTCCCCCCTGCTAGATCAGTATGATACACTCTTTTCAGAAACATTGCAGTACAACAAACTTATATTTTGCAGAGCACTGTCATTTCAAATCAGTATTGTCTTACTTTGGGATACATAAGTGAAAAGGTAACTTTAGAGAGTCAGAAATTTACTTCATCAGTCAAAGGCTAAGTAGGGATTTTATAAAGAAATACATCTCTTCAGTCTCTTCTTTTTCTGATGAAGACTTTGTCTTTTATAAACCTTATAACCAGGAAGTCTGGTTAGTTCAGAAAACTTACTGATTTATAATGGGTTATAAATGACTCAATGTCCTTTAAAATGTATGACACATCCAGAGGTAAACAACCCCTCTGGCAAACCCAAAAGAGAAATGCAAAAGGTGCTTATATTTCCAGCCTCAAAGAAGTCACCTCTATAGAGGCAACAACCTTATGTGGGCAATGTCTTGCCAAGTCAAGATCTCCTGACAGAATCACACCAATATATTAGCATTTGATCTACAACTTTATTTAGTATTAAAATTATTAATAATCTAGCAAAAGTAAATTAGCTTCCAGAAGTACATTACTAGCCTTTTACTGAGACCAAGATCTTCTGAGAGGTAAAATGTTTTTCTCTGAAAGAAAAAAACCATGAAATAACCTTGCTGTTTACCTCCCTGGAGGTAAATAATGATTTTCACAGCATTCAGTAGAGAGGGAGTGATGGCTGGCACTTAAGGAAGAAGCAGGAGCAATTTTTGTCTGAGTAAGGACTACAAAGTCATTTAAACATTAAAGGTAATTATCATGGTACTTCCCTTGCTGAGTGAAAACCATCACTCTATTTAATACACAGGAAAGGAATGCATCCCAAATGTTATTTATAATAAATTGTTAGTTATTGATTGCCTTCAGAAAACAAAAAAAAAAACAACAAAAATCAAAAGCAGAAGGAATGAGCTGAGCTCACTTACAGTAAGCTGTGTTTTCCCTGACCAGAAATTGTGTCCATTAAAACAACAGCATAGAAGTGTGCTTTAAGTATTGGCTTGTAACCAAAACATGGCATCATCCCTGTAGCAGACTGCGTCCTTTTTTTAAAAAGCACTTTTAAAAGTGCTATCACTTCTAAGATCACAAAAAATGAAGTTAGACAAAGGCTACATTCCTCACTGTGTGACTTTATGTGATATGCTCTGTAGTATTCTTGAATTCGGTCAGTTAACAATATTCAGCAAGAGAGAAATGAGTAGAAAAATATATCTGACTAATAAGGGAAGAGCTACACATGTCGTCTATCTGGACTTCTGTAAGGCCTTTGACACGGTCCCCCACACCATCCTTCTCTCTAAATTGGAGAGATATGGATTTGATGGGTGGACTGTTCCGTGGATGAGGAATTGCTTGGATAGTCACATCCAGATGGTAGTGGTCAACAGCTCAATGTCCAGATGGAGATCAGTGACAAATGGTGTCCTCAGGGGTCTGTATTGGAACCAGTGCTGTTTAATATCTTCATCAATGACATCATAGACAGTGGGATTGAGCGCACCCTCAGCAAGTTTGCAGATGACACCAAGCTGAGCGGTGCAGTTGACACGCCTGAGGGACAGAATGCCATCCAGAGGAACCTGAACAAGCTTGAGAAGTGGGCCCATGTGAAACTCATGAGGTTCAACAAGGCCAAGGGCAAGGTCCTGCACATGGGTTGGGGCAACCTCCAGTACCACTGCAGGCTGGGGAATGAAGGGATTGAGAGCAGCCCTGCAGAGAAGGACTTGGGGGTACTGGTGGATGAAAAACTGGACATGAGTCGACAATGTGTGCTCGCAGCCCAGAAAGCCAACTGTATCTTGGACTGCACCAAAAGAAGCTTGACCAGCAGGTGAAGGGAGGTGATTCTGCTGCTCTACTCTGCTCAGGTGAGACCCCCACCTGGAGTACTGCATCCAGCTCTGGGGTCTCCAGCACAGGAAAGACATGGACCTGTTGGAGCAGGTCCAGAGGAGGGACACAGAGATGATAAGAGGCCTGGAGCACCTCTCCTATGAAGACAGGCTGAGACAGTTGGGGTTGTTCAGCCTGGAGAAGAGAAGGCTCTGGGGAGACCTTATTGCAGCCTTTCAAGCTCCCTTTAAGGGGGCTTATAAGAAAGATGGGGACAAACTTTTTAGCAGGGCCTGTTGCGATAGGACAAGGGGTAATGGTTTTAAACTAAAAGAGGGTAGATTTAGACTAGATATAAGGAAGAAATTTTTTACACTGAGGGTGGTGAGGCACTGGAACAGCTTGCCCAGAGAGGTAGTGGAGGCCCCATCCCTGGAAACATTTAAGGTCAGATTGGATGGGGCTCTGAGCAACCTGATCTAGCTGAAGATGTCCCTGATCATTGCAGGGGGAGCTGGACTAGATGACCTTTAAAGGTCCTTTCCAACCCAAACTATTCTATGATTCTACAGTTCTAATGACATAGAGAAAATCATGGACAAAATAGGGAATCACTGCTTTGGGTGCCTAAAAATCAAAGGAAGAATGTTTTGCAGTTTTCTTCATCAGATTCTCATCTCCTGTTTACTAACTGAATATGAACCTTTATAATCTGGACTTATTTAACTGACCCTAAGCTTTACATCTAGGTGTCTTAAGGTAAGAGCACACATCATAGGAATGGGCGTAGGGGGTGAGAGCGAGAGTCGCCTGGGTCTGAGTTCTGCTTGGAGGGCTGCAAAGGGGACACCTCATAGATTGCAGGAATGGGTCAAGAAGGTTTGATCTTTCTCCTGGGTATTCTTTCAGACTCCATCTATTTTCAGCTCAGGGGATTTCCTGAACCAAACGTGGTTTCTATCTTTTTTGTAACTTTGATGGATTTTCTTCCATCTTTTCTTTTGGGTATTTGTCCCTTCTTCCCTTAATCCCAGGTAAAACTTTAACATTTGTAAGGTCTTTTGTCAGTGATTTCCCAAGGTCTGCTACCCACTGCGTGAAGAAAAAACAACTTAAGGACATCTAACTGTTTAAGCTCACTTGATCCTTCTTGCACAACAGAAATACACAAAGTAAGTGTTGTTTCCTGAGGTAGATTTGCCACAGGAGTAAGTGTGGCACTAAGTGATTTCTTTTGTAATGCTCATAGGTCAAACTAGCAGGTACTTGCTAGCAGTCTCATATCTGTATTCTCCGTAAATTCTCTTTTAATCCCATTAAATATATGTATATGTACATGTCTGTATGTAGATATATGTCCCCATTAAAACTAAAAGCAGTTCCAGAGAACCAGCAGTTACAGTATGTGTGTGGTTTACAAAGTGTACTTGTACTACATCCATCATTACAACATTGTAACAGGTAGTGCAAAATGAAATTTGGCAGTTTACCATATCAGTGAAAATATGTGCAGTTCAAAAATGCTCATTATTGTCCCCCATCATTAAAAATTCTGAGATGCCATTTGAAAAGAAGCATGCATAGCAGTACTATTTTTATTATAAATCTTCTTTTTCTTCCAAATTTCATTATTCTGCATTTCTCCTGCTCAAGCTGAGGAAGGATATGAGGAAAGCAGCCCAGTGCATGTTGAAGTGCTCCTGATGCTTTTGTTTACTGCTGTAAAAGCATGAAATTGTGAATGTGAGATTAAAAAAAATCATTCATTTCACTTTTCAAAATGGTGACTTTTCCATCCATTTTTGTGCCTAGTGTCAACCCAAAGGAATTCAGTGAGCTGCAATGGATTGCTACAGATTTATGCCTGTATAAATGATAGCTGTATCTGCCCTCTGGCTTCATTGACTTTAGGAATCATGGGAGCTTATCCATGTTGTTATGTGATGGCTGATGTTTATCTATGTCAAGTGCTAGTCACAGATGACAAATGAACTGTTCAGCAGTTTGTCAGTGGTCACATTATTTGTTCATACCTGTTCCTCTTTCCAGCTTCACTTTGCCTGCTGAGGTGAGTTGACATGGGTTTTGCATATCTTGAGCTGAGCAACCCTTTTCTTCCCTTGTGCAAACTCTTTGAAATCAGGCTAGGGCTGTGGAAGATATTTTGTGCCTCTTTAGCACTGATGTTGTGTAATTATTTTCTTCTGTGCATTGTACTGTACTTGGGGTCAAAACACAAGAATTTTCATGCTTTCTATATTCCGACAATTCTCCTATTGGCTTTTGCAGGTTACCCTGGCAAGCCTTCTATCTGACTTAATATACCAAGTAGTATTTTTTTTGTTTACATTGAGAATCATCAGTGGATATCATAAAACCAGTAGAAGCAAGTTCTACATTAATATTTAAAGCTTTTATGCCATTTTCATTTGTGTCTAGAGTGCTATGTCCAGAAATTGGTCTTGCACATGCAGCTTATGAGGCAACTTCTGCAAAGCTCTTTTTTTCAGTGGTGAAATTATCAGCCCAGGATACTGCTTGGAGGTTTTTCTAACTGCATTAGAGAATGGAATCACTATCGGAGATGACAGTGTTTATGTAGCCTATTTTGTGAAAAGACAAAAAAAATAGTGAAGCTATTCCTTGCAGTTCTGGATTTTTCAGGAGCCTGTATGTTGCTCCAGCCTGGACAAATATAATCAATGTTTAAATTGAGAAGATCCCCCAAAAGGTCTCTGTTCCAAGTCTATTTGAAAAAAAAATCTGCCTGCATTTCTGAGTTTTATTTCAAATCCAAAATTGAGACAGGTTATTCCCAAGGCTCACAGATGTGTGCAGATAAACCTGGAATTAATTCAAAGACCCCTAACTTAATAAAAACTAGTATTGTTTGGGGTAAACTGTGCAAAAATACATTCCTTTAATTTGTTAAATGAGCAAAAGATCTGGCATAAAACATTATTTAGCATGAATCTAACAAATATATGAAGGTATAGGGGAATCCATTTGCTGTATCTGAATTTCTATATACAAGATAAATGCTTTCCTTTTCTGGGGATATGATCCAAAGTCCATTGAAGCTAGCGGAATTTGCATCAGATCCTATTAAAAAAACCCACCAAAAACAGAAGAAAAGGAGAAAAGTTTTGCATACCAAAGCATCAATCTTAACTAACAAAACATAACATGACTTGTTCAATCTTGTATTTTTTCCCCTTCAAATTTCTCTATCCAACTCCATATGCAGATGTGCAATTATCACTTGGGTACCTACAATTACACATTTCGTGGTATCTGTCATGTTCAAACGTGCAGGTCTTCGGGTTGCAATTTAGTCATGCAAACTTTGACTCAGCAAAGTCCTAAAGCCCTTACACCTTTGCTTATTTGCTTGAATTTGGACTTAAGCACTTTTCTAATTCAGGACCTCCTTTTGGCATATTTGCCCTATTGTATCTGCTGACATATATTTAAATAGCTGTAGGACAAGCACAATGTGAGTTAGATGCTGTGCTGATGTAGGGCAGTTCAGTTTACATTCACCGACTTTTTTGCAGAGATTAAATATTTTGTTGCTGTCATAGCAATCTTTACTGATCATTTTGGGTGAATAAGAAGTAAATGCTACCACTGGTAAGTAAAGTTTTACCAAAGAGGACCCACTGGAAGCAGGCCTGCTAAAGTTACACAAGGATGAATGTCCTCCTCTGCTAGAACAAGCAGTAATCACCATCAACTAGGAAAAAAAAAGGGGAAAAAAAAAAAAAAGATTGAATTAGTTACAACTCATCAAGCCATAAAATGAAAGTTCTAACAATTTTATTGCAAAGTCCTTGACTATGAATGTAAGACAAAGCAAGACTGTGAGGAGGAATAAATCACAATGTAAAGTCAGAGCACAGGGATTTAGAATTTCAAAGTTTTTAAAAATGAATGTTCTCTGTCAAAATCCCTGGCCAAAATCAATAGGAGGAGTTAGAATTTTCGCTAAGGAAAATCAGACTTCCTGATGCTTTAAGTAATACAAACAGTGAGTAAATTCCCCAAATTCACTCACCTATACAAGAAAATCTGATTAGTGCAGGGAAACATATTATCAACATTTTAGGAGCTCTTCTTCAGCAGCTAGTCTGAGTTCATGTTCAGCTGTGTACAAATACAAGCAGTGTCACACAAAAATGGCAAGGCTGTTCAATTCCCATCAGCTGGCTAAACTGCAATGAAGTTGGAGTCACTAGGTGCTCATTTTGTTTAAAAAAAAAAAAAATTAAAAAATCCCATTGTACTCACCATCTCTTTTGGACCTATTTTCAAAGATTAAAGATTATTTTTATTACTTTTCCAGAAATTGGTGGTTGCCTA
The DNA here is from genome assembly GCF_034638445.1 of Ciconia boyciana. Taxonomy (NCBI): domain Eukaryota; kingdom Metazoa; phylum Chordata; class Aves; order Ciconiiformes; family Ciconiidae; genus Ciconia; species Ciconia boyciana. Next base: position 18,695,167 of record NC_132936.1, on the reverse strand, counting down.
GAAAGCAGTGATCATAATCTCATTGCATCAATCTCAGAAGACTATAGTCCCACCTAGCAAGATATACTTGATTTTCCAAAAGAGCTAGTGATCAGTAGCTGAGGGAAATTAAATTGGCTAAAACTGCCTAGTGTCCATAATATGCCTGAGATGAAAGTCTGTAAATAATTCTTTCCAAGATATAAATAAAGATACTTCAATTAACCAGCAAAGGGAAATTTAAGCAATTAAATTATTCAGACATTTTACCAAGGTAACCATGGGTATCCGCACTGCCCCTATAATTGTCCTTTTAAAACAGGTAATGAATGTCTCCCTAGGCAAACACCCAGCATCTTGAACGGGTGATAATTATGTCTGCATGTTTTGAAACACAGAATTCTTTGCTTAGAAACTTTTATCAGAATATCACACAGTAAAGGCAATTAAAAAGTTCAAAATTAAGGGGAAAAACAAAGTACAAATGTCCTTTTTCAAAATTTATATCATACTATAATGTTTCCACATAAACATAAACTTATTATGTGAATCTGCATGCTTGTAATGTTTTAATTAAAAGTTTTTCATCACAATTTTCAAAAACAAATCAGCCAAGTATATGGGGCCATAGTAAACTGCTGGATCCCTTCTGATCAATACAAGTTCAGAATTTTAATCATATTGTGTCAGTCTAAGTTTTTCTACAGCTGTTAATTCCCATTGCTCAAAGATCATCTCCCATTTCAAATTATTCTTTTGTAGTCACTAAGTTGTTCTTTTTTTTCTTTTTTTTAAAACACGATACCACATGTAATACACATATTTTTACAGACTGATAAATTAGTGCTTCTTAGTATTTACAGACCAATATTTTGATGAAACTCTGCCAACACAAGGCAAGTACAGGTTTGGGGTTTTGTGTTTTCTTTTTTAAGGGTAAATCAGCAACCAAGATACAGGCAACCTTCTCTAGGAAGTCCTGAAATGACAGTCTGTATCGAATAATCAGCATGGTCGAAATCCTAAAGCAGGCATTGTTTTCATTCATTTCTCTAAATAGAGAAAACTCAATGAAATTAAGTGCAAATTTCATGATTTAGCTTTTACATAATGAGTTACAGGTTTCCTTTTGATCCGAAAATAGGAACTCCTGGATTTAGCAATTACTGATCAGTAATGCAGACCCATTACATACTTCTCAGGCTGTAGATGAAAGGTCAAATCGCGGTCCATTACCTACCATCTGTTTCTTGGTAGAGCTCTTCCATTGCTGTCGCAGGAGAGGTTCTGTTTAAAAATGAATGGGCCTTTAGATCCTGATCAGACATATTTAAGTCCGCAGGTTCTGAATGTAACCACATCTGTACACATTTCAACAGGTTTCTGAAGACTTCTTCCAGATTTATATCAACATAAGTAAAAAGAATTCTCAGCCTATTGACTCCTACTTTATTTTACCCATTCAAAAATTATAAATTTGGCATGACAGATCTACATCCACTTCTTTTGGGAAAAAGAAATCTAACATGTGAACGTCTTTATTTCTTTATATCATACACCAAATTCTCAGCTGAGATAGACTAATAAAACTCAACTGAAATCAGAGGAGCTTGGGCAATTAACATAACTAAGCATCTGGTTCCTGGTCTCCACCTTCAAAGTTTTTTGCTTCTTTTTCCTCTTTCTGATAATGAGACGACATTCATTTTCTCTGTCTTGACAGGTCACAAGCATTCATGCAAATGACTTGTGTGTAAACACACCTGACTGTGTATTGGTGCAGAACACTCAGGGCCGTTTGCAACAGGGAAAGAAAGAAAGCAAGAAAGGGGAGGGAAATACTAAAATGCTGGCTGATCTTGTTTAGTGATTGATAGCTCTGCTTTTATAGGTACGGTGGGAACTGTCAGAGTGGCCTGAGCAGAACGCAGCTGCTGGCTCTGCACTCCTTGAGCAGCCTCTCCTGCTGCCCTTCAGGCAAGCCAGGTGGTTGTGGATCTTTGCCGGTATCTTTGCTGGAACTCACTGACTCCAGCTTCAGGTGTGGGCCAGTCTTGCAAACCTTCTCAAGGGGCATATATGATTAGCTCTAAGAAACTCTCCAAAACAACATCTGAAAAATTATGCCTGCCATAAGCGTTTGGTGTTTAAAAAGAGAAAGGTGGGGAAAATGCCACAAAACAACAGCAAACCCAAAACAAAACAAGCTGTTAGAGAAGAAGTGTTTAGGAAAGCTTGGCTGTAATTGTGCAGGTGCAGAGGTTGGGTAGATGCCAGGTCATGCTGATGCCATAGGTTTTGCATTAACATTTGTCAGGATTGAGAAGTTTCTGAGGTAAAAAAAAAAAAAAAGGCAATGATTTTAATATCAGTCAGCTGGCAATGAGTTTCAAAGTTGAGAGTAAAATTCTTTGTGTAGAGCACTGTCGCTGAAACTCCACCCCAGCAGAAAGGAAACCTGCAGGTTGTAGCCCTTCCTTTTTCACTTGTGTGGTGTCAGGCAGATTAGCAGTATGACTTCTGAACACAGGAAAGCAGATATTATATTTTACCAGTATCAGAAGAGGATTTTCAAAATACTTTTAGGAAACAAAACAGACCTAAACCAAATTCCCTGAAGTCAAGGAAGAAACTCTTTCTAACTTTGGTGGAGTAGGTCCTGGGGAATTAAGACTGAACACTGAAGTCCCCACAACCTGAATATCTGTGTCTTCATCTCTATTCAATATCAAGTAGGTATCCAGAATCTTTGGTTTTGTTCATTTGGTACAGCCAAAGAGAGGTATGGTTTGGGATCTCAGGAGAAAACATATCTGTAGGAAACAAACCCAGCTGGAAAGGGTTGTACCAACAGGATTGTTAAGCCACATTCATCGGAAAAAGGATGCAAAGGGGGACAGCCACATTATCACATACATGGGTAATTAATTTGTAGAATTATTGTGGATCTTTAAATGGAAAAGACTTCAGAGAAGTTCACAGAAGCTTTTTAAGCCAGAGCGTATGCAGAATGAGTAGCATATCTGCAGGCATTTATGTAACTTGATTTTAAGCCTGTTTTCCTCCCTAGCTAGGCAGGCTAAAGCTTTCAAAACATCTAAAAGTTTAAGCCATTTTTTTTTCATTCCTTGATGAAAAATGGGCATTTTCTCTGGTTCCGATCAAGTAGTCTTTACTTTATTATTTACTAACAGAAAAGGGATTTTATATATTTAAGTGTGATTTTTACTACTTATTTTCACAATTAGTGGTTTAAAATAAAACCATAGTTCAGAAAGTAGGGCACCTGCAGCATCCAAATTTAAGACTTAGGGTCACAAGTTACATGTGATGATGAAACCTGCCAGACTCCCTGCAGTTCCTGCTTTCATTTATGGCAGCTGCAAACCAAGGTGCCTATAACTGTGCAGAAAAACATTCTTTTTAGATCTTACCCACTACAGTAAATAGCTGATTCATCAAACATGGCTTTTGGGGTGGTAAAAAAATCTAATTTTGAAAATGCTTTGATATTTGCTGTAATATTGTGCAGCAGCTTCACTACAGTTTAACATCATTATTTACTGATGCACCCTGTCTTCTGGCCTCCTACCAGGATACAGTTTCTGTTGTCCTGTCCTCATCGTGAAGAGCATGGATTTGTTTGCTACTGTGTTGAATACTCACCCCTGGCTCTGAAGAAAGGTAGCAGAAAAGGATTTCTCCTTCTAGCTAAACTGCTTAGTGCGGAGACAGAGAGAGAAAACTTAATGTCCCAGAGAGCAACCTTGTTATCTTCCATAGTCCTGCCATTTGCAGTAATGCCTGCACCGAATCCTTTACCTCAAATGCTTAACAGAGCAACTAAAGTGCTGCCTAGACATGTATCCCACAAGAAATTGAGACACAGCACCTAGAAAGCAGCAAAGTACCTGCAGACTAGGAGAAGGATATTGCTTCTCTGTGGTACAAGCAAACAGAGAGAGCATGTATAGGATTCATCCTATTTTATACATGTGAAAGCACAAATGAGATAGGTGACCAAATTTAAGATATCTAAAAGTATGCAAAGACAAAAGTAAGTGTCCATGTGGAGGCACACGAGAAATCTGAGCCCCCATTATAATCAACGGCAAACTAGGCAATGCGGCCAATGCAGCCTAGAGACAGGCTTGGTTCACCCTACAGCAGACACCGATGGCATGATTCAGTTGCTCACAAATAGGCTTCCACTACGATTTGAAATGTCCTAGTTTATCTCTGCATGGGGACTGGCAAGTAGGAGGCAAATGATCCAAGGAGACTCGCTCTTCTGAGGACGCCTGGAAGAGAGGCAGGGTACTCCACAGTAGGCACCCCCTGTTTAGCCACCTGAATCCCATGGCTGGTCAGCCGAATCACTCCCCCATCTCCACTGACTATTTTGGGAGCTCAGATTCCTAGCACATCTGCAGACACTCACATAAAGACATTTATACTAATCCCAGCACAAGTCTGTAACTGACAGATCACGAGGCAAAGCCAGAGTGCAGACTCAGGTTTCTGGAGCCTGTGCAAAAGTTCCCCCAAAGGCTGCCATTCGGGGAGACCTTGGGAGCTGCAGTGGGGACATTGTGCATCCCCCATCGCCGCTCAGCAGAGCTTTCCCCTAGGTGTTGTTCCAACAAGTCTGCAGCGGACAGAAAAGGGAGGGATAATGTGCACAGAGCAAGGTGCTAACATGCCACTTAATATGCAATGAAACGGTCTTGAGAAAGACAAGCAAAGAATGATTTAGACTGCAGCTGAGCAAATCTATCATGTATTTGCTTTGGTAAAAGTGGAAAGACACATCTCTCAGTGACTGAAAGTCTGAAATCCTTTATGCCACCAGTATTCAGGGATGTAAATGACCTTGTAGCTCTGTCTGTGCACCGGGCAGGCTGGGGCTCCCCAGGGCTGGGACTGCGAGGGCTCCTCGTGGAGGGGGCAGCAGGGCAGGGCCCGGCAGCCAGGGCCCGTCTCACTGCCCCGGCCAGGAGCAGGGCAGCCAGGGGTGCCCTGGGGACGGGCCGAGGCCAGGCCGGGACGTAGGCCCCAGGGTGGGCCTGGCTCGGCAGCACCCATGGATGGGCTGGGCAGAGCTGTGGTGGGCTGGAGATGGCCCTGCTGTGGTGTCTCTGGGGCAGCGACTGATAGCCCCAGGGGGCTGAAATGGGGTCCTGGGCTGTGGACAGGGTGGGGGGAGCCCTGGGGGAGTGGTGCTATGGCGGCCTGGTGGCACCCTCAGAGCCCTGACAAACTCCCCTGAATCTAAATATTCAAATGATGTAAGAATTACACCCCCCATTCAGTCTTGTCTGCGTTAAAATGCAGAACTGAATTTATACTCTTTTGACACAGGTTTTATTCACAGGGTGACTTAGTCTACAGAATCCACCTAACTATTATTGTAAGCCTGTCTAAAAAGTAGTGGGTTTACTTCAATATGTTGTGGAAGGCTGAGGAAAAGAAGGCATGGCTTCCTTCTTCAGGTAAAGTCCTTTTCGTCCAGCCCTGTGATGGCTGTACCCATCTGGAAGACAGAGAAATCACAAAAATTGAAACTTCCACTATTAGTATGATGAATAAATGGAGCGGAGTGACCTAGGGATGTTTTCTTTCTCCCAATTGCTTCCCTTGTGATTTTCAGAAAATGAAGGGAGGTAAGATCAAAACAAAGAGGATGAATTTTCACACAGAGTGCCATTAATAGACTGCAGAACCCATGGTGAGAGCGTGCTGAAACAGCCGAAATGCAACAACATTCAAAGGAATGTTGATAACTTTTTATGATAACTTTTAGTATATCATATGCTCTACTTAAAATTACATGTTGGCTCACACTACCACAAAGGGTCCTGGAATCAGATGAAGCCAGGCACAAAAAGTAAGGCTGAGATCACATCTTCACTGAGCAGGTTATCTCAGCACTTCTTGCTTCAAAACACTTGGTAATTCAAGGGGAAACAAGGTGGCAACTACTTTGTGGGAGCTGGTTTGGTTATAGGAGATAAAAAAATTAAGTATGCGGTCAGTTTTTTACCAAGGCCTCCATTTACAATGGAGGTCAGTGAGGAGCTCTTCCTTAACTAAAACCTAGTAGTTATTCAGGTTTTCATTCAGTGTGTATTTGATTTTTATTATAATCATAGTTTTGTATGAGTATGTGAGGTCTTCTTTTTGTTACTTTGCAATTCTGCTTACATTTCTTTCCTGTTTTCTGCCTTTCTTGTTTATTGCAAAAACAATACATCAGACTGATATCTTAATGCAATGCACAGAATAAAGTCTCACAGATTTAGTAGAGGACAGCATGTATCTTTACCTGTGTAGTTCAGTTACTTGTTTAATAATATTGTCCAGTTTGCACAATTAACTTTCAGTGTGTCCAGCAAGGCTTAGCGTCTTTCCTGGAATGTGAAAAGTGAAGTGCAACTGGTGGTCTAGGGACCTCCAACATGTTACATGATTTCCTTTCATCAGAGTTATCAATTTACCTTTAGCCGGAAGTCACAATTGTAAGACACAAAAGCTAATTGCGTGGTGCTGATGGTTCTGACTTTTTAATGAGGTCCTGGTATGTCTGTACTTGATATATAATTTGTTTGTTTACTTTTAATTTAATCCCGCATGCAGTTATGCACATATTTACATCACAGAGCATCTACTTTACCAGTCTTTAAAAAGACATTGAAAAGTCTCAGAAAACAAAACAAATCTGATGAGGTGTTTACTGAGTATTGTGTAAATCTCTTTCTAACCAAGAAACCCAGCAAAAGATGAGTTTGAGAGAGTGGTCTGTATCTTAATTTGATTTTCTCCACATTCAAAAGAATACCATGCATATATCTTTTCAAGGCTTCCACATAATCAGGAAAATGATGGCTTTGTATGCAAATAATAGTTTGCAAACATACTCTCCTTAAAGCCACTGTTTGACAATGGTTCAAACAATACTCATTTATCCTAAATGACCCCATGATTCAACAGGCTAGTCTCTGTTTTCCAGCTGTAGCTGGCATCAGAAGAAGCTACAGAATATCCTGCAATAAGGTCTTGTGGAACCACCATCTTCCATGGAATGTCTCCTCCTCTTATCTAGTAAGTAATGGTCATATGATGAACCATAATCCTGGCCCTGATTATTGAGAATTAAATAGGGAAATGATGAAAGGATGCCTTAACGATTATTCCCTGGTTTGAATGCACAAAACAGAGACAAAAAAAAAATCTTACTTTTCCAGAACTTTCAATGTAACAACTTTCATAGATACTAAATTGCATGTTGGAAAGGATATCAACATTTTATTTGATGCTTTTTAGACATTTTGAAACTCTTTGAGAGATTAAAATACAGACAACACAGTTATAACAACATTTATTAATACTGTTCCTGGGAAAACATTTATTTCCATATACAGCACCTCACATTCTGTGGCAGAAAAGAAATTGTGGTAAACACAGGCTGCTCTTGTTACTTGGAAAATCACATACCTCTTCCTGATCTCTTACAAGCTGTTAGCTACAGCTGGCCATGATAACAAGCCCTTAAAAATCACAATGCCCTTTAACATCTAAATTGCCATTGCAACATTCCTACTAAATGCTCAGCATGACTGGTGATGTTTCAGAAGCATGCACACAGCTGGTGCCAAATAAAACAAAAAAGTAGTAATTTGTAAAGTTCACGTCCTAGTCCAAATAGTCGGATAAAATGTTCTACGAGGATTTAATCCTATGAAACAAATGGTTGCAATTAGTTTTTGGGGGGATTATTTTTAAATGTTTCCATTTTATTTAGTGCTGTTTTAAATATCTCTTTATTTCTGTATTTAGCTGGACATATTTCAAAAGCCATTTGTTATGACCCCCTGTTCTGTGGCAATTCTTTTGTCTAATGTATTAGTGGAATAGCTCTGTCTAAAAGTGATGTAAAACAGATCGGTTCAGCCAGGAAGCAAGGCTGCTGAGAGTCACTCTAGTGACCCGAAGAAAATTTGCAAAAGAGCAGTACATTCCATATTTATCTAGAACCAAATGAATGGGGAAACCACACTATTGTGTTCACAACTTTACCCTTTCTGTTCCCCTTTCCCAACCCCCCTCAATATGACTCCATCTATAGACCATTTGAACATGCAGTGTTTTTGGGGTAGCAGGGTTAAATTGAATAATATATAAAAGATCAGATTTTTTCAGTTCAAACTGTAAAACTTCTGTTCAATTTATCCTCAGAGTGTTTTAATGATGGGATGGTTCACTGCTCAAAGGGCCTGAATTGACTCTTGCACTGAAGGAGAATCCCAGTGACCTCAGTTGGACTGTATGAGGGTGCAGGCTACCCAGAGCATGTTCATGACCTTTATACAACTATATAAATCATAATATTTGGGATGAAGGATGTCTCTATTGAAGTTATGGCATTCCCATCCTTTTGGTTAAGGTTCAGGAGCTCACAAGAAAACATTCTCATATTTCTCTGCCAGTTCCCTTACAAAATGAAAAAAAAGATTAGAGCTTTCACATTTCCAAAGCAAAAGAAAGAAATAGCATAAAAACAGACAAGAAGGAAGAAAAATCTTCCAGACTTTTTCAATGCATCATTCAGAAATTAAAAGGAGTAAAACACTGTTAAAATAATTATTACCAGGTTACGTTCAGCAAGTGGCTAGGTAACACATCATTGACATAGCAGGTTTCATAACAAGATTTTACTTTAATAAACATTATGCAGAAACTGCAGACTGTAACAGATGAAGAAGAATGTGTTTCCTTAAGCACTGTGACAGTCTGTAGAGGGGTCAGATTTGAACACAATAATTCAAAATTGGATACTAAGTTTACTACCTTTTACTGGTTTGAAGAGATGCCCTGCTCTTCAAGGTAAGCTGTAAATAGAGCTAATTAGAAAGATTAAAGTATTTAAATAAAGCAACATAACCAAATATTTTGCTTTTTAATTCACAGAAGCTTTTCAAGTTCCAAAGAAAAAGAACAAAAAACAGTCTTATAAAAAAAATTTCTAATATTGAATCATTTTGATGAAGCAAAAAGGTCCATGAAAAATATTTGAAGAATATAAGGCTGTTTTCCTTTTAGAAACGTCTTTATAAAGGTTGGGTTTTAAAACAACTTGAGTTCTTATTAGGATTGTCACATCTTTTTTATTAATAGAAATCAGTCCTGTGTTTTCAATGTTTTCTATCATCCTTGCGTTGGAAATCAGATTCAGTGAACTGAAGTCAACCTACATAAACGAGTATCACTGCATCAATGGAGTTACCCTCCAAGTAATTAGTGTTGTGAAAGGAAAACACATTAGTATAGCCCATGTTTGTGACTTTGTATTCAGAGGAGCTCATGTTTTAAGGCACACAAAAGAACAGGGGTAATTTGTAAGGCTTCCCAGAGAGTACCTGGTTATTCTCAGCTTATTTGTATAGAGCTTTCTTTATGCCTTGAAACAGAACAATACAAAACAAAAAGGGCTAATTAAATTTTTTAATGGTTGATAAATGTGTCTCTACATAAATATGTATGATCTATGTGTTTAGTTTCCTATAATGAGTATTATATTAAAGAGAAAGAAAACATCAGGCCACATAAATGTCAGTGTAGAATGGAGATATACGAGTTTTAGATGAGATCCACAGAATCAAATATATTTGTTTCAGGTTGTGCTTGAATTAGTTTGGGATATAATCAACTCAGTGCATAACACATCCTTGTGTTTCTTTCTACTGGAAGTGCAGTGGGTGTGACTGAACATTCCACAGTTCAGGATAAAGCTGATAACTCTTTACTGGTGAATTCCTGCTGAAAAGACAGATAGGAATAACAGATTCTCACCTAAATGTCAGCTTTGAATACAATGACCCGATTTCTGTTTTGTACTTAAAAGAAACAACTTATGTTTTGGGAAGAAAATTCTTATCCAGCATGTCCAGCTGTTCAAACTCCTTCCCCAACACAGTAAGAGGATCATGAAAGCCCACAGTCTTCAAGAGCTGTCAAAGACCATGATTGTAACTCTGTTCCAGGTACCCTGTGGTCCTCAGTAGTCAGGGGAAACTTGGCACCCAATCTAAATGAGATAACCCAACAAATGAGATGGCAATGGTACAGTGTACAATTGCTTGACACACATTTTCACCAATTACAAGATTACTGGAAGGTATTTCAACAAAACAGGCCAGACTACCTACATGATTTTTGTACCAAAACTCTTTCCCAATTCTTTAGCACATATACAGCCATATAAGGAGATGACCCTCAATACTATGTGTTTTAGGCTTAAACTGTGGTACATCTTTAGTGGTAGTTTGGGGCAAGAGAAGGGTGGAGCCTAGAGGAAAATCTAGTTTTAATTTCTGGCTCTGCTTCCATACACACATTTCTTCCCTTGAGCCCACCATTTGTAAAATGAGAGTAGCAGAAATCTTCTTGTAAAGTACTTTGAGTCTGTAAATGAGAAGAACTGTAAGAGCTGGGAGCTGCTTATTAGGCTCCCAAGCACAACAACTGTGACTGCAGCTAGTCTCTGGCCTGTATCTTCAACCCTCTGGAGTCCTTCCCCTTTAGGTTGTTAACTGGTCTAATTCGTGACAATTCAGGCATTCCCAGATTAATGGAGTGGGGAAGAATTCTCATTTCTAGCAAGTTAGAATAGTGTTGTTAAAGCATCCTCCTGATCATCACCAAATCCAGGGTATAATGTTGGGTAAAAGTCTACACTGCTGCCAGTCCTTGTTCCAGAAATGTTTACTGGCCAGGGTTCCCCTAGCTACCACCATGACATTTGAAAGATGGTGTATCTGGTAGTCATTGACTACCTATACAGCACTCCATCCTGTAAAGAAAAGGATGGCCTGTGCTTCCATATTGCTGTAGATAAGTGGGTCATTTCCTGAATGATTTTGTCATGCTTGAATACGAAAGAAAAAAAGGGCTCAGAGACATTATATTTTCTCTAAGGTTCAAAAGCAATTGGAAAGAAAGTGGAGAGATTGATGGTTTCATTTAAGTGAAAATCAGTTTGTTAATATCCCATTTAAACTCCAGCAGTCATGGTTGCATCTTACATTTAGAAGCTTTTCCCATACTGAGGTCTTTAATGGTGTTCCTATAAGTATTTTGTGTCTCCTGCTCCCCTTCTCTTCATCCTTCCCCACGAAATCTGTGTAATCTTTTACTGCCTTTCATCAAAATTAGTTTTATTGTTTTATTTAATAGGAAAGCTGGCAGATATCCGCATGGGTGAGATAGTGGTAGGCTCACCTCAAGTGAGCTGCTATTGTCACCGAAATCGGGAATAAAACTCTTAACACCAATGTAGCATTAAGAAGCAGGCATTCTCTTTATTGCAGTGCTGGATGCACGGGGGATTCTTCCGCCTAATGTGCATACCAGTTTACACAGATCTAGGTTCATTTATACAGTATATCTTTCCATATGTATAGGTTTTCACACTACTATGTTAGGGACTATGTTAATTAGTATCTTACATAACGATGATTCAGCATAACGCATGCTCAGTTTTTCACGTGGGGGTCCTCTGGTGGTCGCTGGTGGTCATAGACCCCAAACCCATGCTTTTCAGGTCATGACTTCAGGGTCATTCTTCCTTTTAAGGCTTGATTTTCTCTATTGTTAAAAATCACATGCTAGAAGATCCGGTTTCACCAGGATATTCTTGGGTTTTCTTTTGTTCCTTCTTGGTTGACCCTTTGAACTTTGTTCTTTACATGTTCCTCACTTATTTTCCAACACTATAGTTCACATTTTTTCCCTAAAGCTGCAATCTTTCTAAGGTCACTGAAGTGGGAACTGTCACATCTATTGGTGTGATTAGTTTCAACAAGTTTTTCAGAAGGCTCCTATAGTGATGAACACTTACTGAGAAAAGAATGCTTGTTTACAAAAGCCATGGCTCTCTGGAATGATTTGTTTGTGTGGATCCATGACCATGACTGATCACTATACTATTCATGGCCAAATCCACGTGATTATTTTGTTAAGCTACAATCAAAGTGCAATTGGTGTATAAAATTCCCCAGGAAATATATATGAATATCTGTTTAGTGATATAATTTACACTAGCTGCTTCATCTCCTGGAACACAGTTCATATCCCCTGTCACCTAATACTTTGGATTCCACTTCCAACAGCATTTTGAAGCAAGAAACCTGGGAGATAATCAGTTCTTCTCTGTCTTAAATGGCGTGCAAGAAGGAAACTCTGAATGTTGCCCCTTGGACACTGCTGGCCAAAAGATTCTTATCTCCCTACCTTGCTTCACATGAGTACCACATAAAGGGCATGAAAGAAGCCTGGTTTTTTATCACAACAGTTGCTTGCTCCTGACTTTTTATCACTGAACTTTTTAGAGTAGGGTTCGTTCTGTTGTGCCACAGGGGCATTGCAGAAGCATTCTAAAACAAAAAGATCTATTTGCCATTTGCAGTTTTCCTTTGTACAGTCTGATGATGCTCTAGAGCTCTTATACTCCTCTAAGATATTTTCTAACCTCATTATCTTCTAGTTTAGATCAGCGTTCTGGCCAACTGTCAGATGGCTGTGAATGCTGCTGTTAATGAACTGTAAACTGTCCAGGGAATAAAATGTTAGCTTCACATTCAGTATACAAATTTGGAGATTTTATATATGGGATAAGAAATGGTGTTATACTTATTTTTTAATCTTTACAGGTGTTAACACTTAAACACATTATCCATAACACACCTGAGACAATTGCATCCTTCCAAGGATATGTTTCAGTCAAAGGAGGAAGAAAAGATCATAATTCACAACACATGAGCACTCTTTCTGAATTCAGCTCAGTTAAAACTATGGCTTCATTTATAATGCATTATAGTGCACCCAGCTGATAAAGTTCTCCTTAAAATTTTGACTTGCACCATGAACTACAATTCCGAGGAAAAACACAGCCTGGGCATAATTCTGCTTCCCTGTGAAACCCCATTAGTATTAATATTCTTATAGTGGCATAGCTGAAATGAGAATTAGCTCCAATTAGGTTGTATCTGAGCAGTTTAGAAAGGCTGCATTTTCTTTGGTACTTTATTGTAATATAAGACAAAGTAAAGTAAAGTGATGGCAAAAAATTGAATGATGTTTTATAGCACTTCTGAAGTTAAGTTTTCTGTCATGTGTTACTGTGAAAAGAACATCACCAAATATGCCTCTTCAAAGCGCCACTGTACAAAACATTAATCTACTTGGACTCCTGTTCATGTGTTGTCAACCTGAATCCTGATGGATTGCATGTTGAGAGACATCTTCATGGGAATAGGATTCAAGGGACTAATAGTCAGATTGACAATATGTAACTAGCCATAGAATACCTAAATCCCAAACAGCACAGAATTTCATTGACCTCATGGCAACATACACAGATGCACACAAGACTCATGTTACTTTCTGACTAGATTAGTTAGATAACAAAGAGAATGTTTTGAGTAGACATGATATGTCTCTTATACGTTGAATAAATATGTAATAGAGTGCTGACAAATGGAAAGGAATATACTCTACTCATGTCCACTGAGGACAGAACAATAAGTAATGGGCTTAAATTTCAGCAAAAGAGTTTTAAGTTATTCATTAGGAAGAAGATTTACTGTATGGATAGTTAAACATTGAAACAGTTTCTCTGGGAAGACTGTGGAATCGCCCTTTCTAGAGGGTCTAAGATGGGGCTAGCTAAACATCTGTTAAATATGGTTAATATGCATTCATCCTGTCTTTGGCCAGGGGAGTGGGTTACATGGCTTCATGGGATTTAATAAACAGCAATTTTTTGCTAGTGGAATAGTTCTTGCTAACAATAAAACAGAATATGTTTATCCTAAAAATCCACTATCTCATATTTTAAATCATCAGATCATCTTGATAATGTAGAAAATACTGGTAGCAAGTGTAGTTTACATCACATACCCACATCTAGCTAGATATCCATGTTCTTTCCCAGAAAGAAATGGCTCATTCACTTCTACAAGAAGTGGTACATTGCATTAATGTTTTGTATTGATTTATAACTTAAAGGAAGAATAATCTTAGCAGAAAATATGCATGAGCTATAATATGCTAACATATACCAGGCTATTTAAATTCAAAGATAATTTCTAGGCCACGTACGGAGCATGGAAATGACAGATCTTGTTCAAATCCACTAACATTCAATAAATTAATGAGTGCTATATTAAATAATTAAATTAACGAGTGTTATACCTCTAAATCTGTTAATCTGGTCTATTTTAGATATCTGCTTTAGAATTGCATCCTAAATGTGCCCATTTCTCTCTGATTACTATAAGAGAAATCTAGATGACTAGGACAGAGGAAGATGTTTATACTGTAGAATACTGAAGTTAGATCAGATAAATCTTTGACTGGATTATTGTCCTACTATTGAATTAATATTATCAACCATCTCATTATTGGTCTAACACATGTCCTAAGGAAATGGAAAAATACTACAGCAATTGTCTAACATCAGTGAGGAAAGCATCTGAGAAACCTTCAGGGTGGGCCAATCTAAATCAAATTACCTAGTATTTGCCTAGGTCAGGAGCACTCACACAGGTAATTATCACAGCTCAGCTGATATACAGTAACTTTTAAAGCCATAGTAATAATACAGTTCTTCCAAGCGCTAAGGCCTTTACTTTGGAGTTAGGTGTAAACTTATCTGGATCCTGTTATCAGCAGCTTGTATGATAGCACACAATTGCATTCGTAAGTACAATTATACTTAAAACTCCTTTATCTCATTAAAACATACTAAGTAGCTTCAGTAGAAATTATTCAGGACCTAAAAGTCTGTTCTACACATGCTGCTATTACTGTATTGACTGGCATAGCTAACATCCATTACAGATAATTGGTCTTTTGTCTCATCCTTTCCATGCTGTGCATTGTTTTGGCATGGGTGCGCTTATTTAAACTATGTATGTCCTTTATTCTTTCAGTATTATAAGTCTCTAGGATCAAAAGTAGACTACCTTGCACTTGCATTGAGATAGGCAACGTAAAAGATAAAAATTTTTTTACTAAAGACATAAAAATTCAGTCTTTAGTTGATCTGGTTCCTGAGCCTGGCCAATATCCATCATAGTAATTAGGAAAAAAAAAAAATTCTGGGTTTTTTTTTTTTCATTTCTTGAAAAAGGCAAATTCCTCTGGTCAGAAGCTTTTTTTCCCCCTTTTCAAATTCTTCAGGGCCTTTTTTTTTTATCTCACCACTTCTAAAACACATGCAGTGAGAGAAATCAAACACAAATATGTAAAAATACACTAAAATTTTAACAGAAGTCAGAACTTAATGTGATGTATATTGTAGAATCTTACACTGCACCTCAGCATGACACAATTTGAGTCAAAGTTGTTGTTCTCTCTTGGAGTTTCATTGCCTCTTTCATTTTTCCTTTTTTTCCTTTTAGGCAGACAACCAGTTCTTTATGGACATGTTGGGTTTTTAAGTTTTATATATTGCGTCTGCACACTTGCCTGTTTACTAGACGATAACAAGGAAGAGAGAAGAGGGACCAGTAATGGAAAATAACCATGGGAGAGGGAGGATTATTAAATACTCTTGAACCTCCAGAGGCAACATATTTGTATCGCTACCTCTGGCACCAAAAGTAGTTGGCATGAGAACAACTGCCTCACTTACTCTTCTTTAGTGGAAGGAGACAAAAGTTACTGGTAAGATTTGTACTACCCAAGCAAATTTTTTAAAAAAGGATTGTTTCACTAATTGTCATATCTATACTGCACAGACTTCTTTCTTATGTGCTTTTCAAATTAGCGACATGAAGCATATTAAACTGATTAAGTGCTATGTGAATTCAGGATCAAGCTAGTTGAAAACAATGGCTTGCACTTGTATGTCTAAAATTATGGGGCATTAAATAATACTGATAAAACAAGAACATATTTGTAATCTGTTAGGAATTAGTTAGTATCAAAACTTAAATGAAATTGCTATCACATCAACCTAAATGAAATTTATTACCGTCATCAAGTGTAATGTTACATCTTCATATTGTTCTTAGATAAGCCTTTTGACCTAACTAGGACCTTGGAGTATCCTAGGCAATAGGACCTCCAAAGAAATGTTTGTGCATAATATGAGCAGGACCAGCTAACACAATCCCAGAAGTGTTTGATGCCAACTAAGGGAGGGAAATTTGAGAGTGTGGGAATGAGGCCATGAGGTAAGATAGTATTTTGATTTAGCAGGAATCACTACAGCCCCCATGAATGTGAGTAATTAAGGCTTCCAGAATACAATGGCAGTACAAATGCCATCTGTCCTGTTTCTGGGTTGAATCACTTGCATGCAATTTGTTATACACCAGACATGCTTTGGGGTACTGTAATAATTACAAAATATGGCTAAGCTGCTCATAGCTTTGTGTGAAGATGAAAATAAGAAAAAGACATGTAGATGTGGCACTTAGGGACATGGTTTAGGGGTGGACTTGGCAGTGTTGGGTTTGCAGTTGGACTCAATGATCTTAAAGGTCTTTTCCAACCTAAATGATTCTATGATTCTATGAGTCTATGAAATATTATGCTTAAAACACAGAAGACTGGAACTCAGGAGATTTTTCCTTTTCTATAGACTCTTTGTATGACTTACATTACCTTCCTACAAATACTTGTGCCTTGGCTTGACTATCTGCATAGCAATCCATATTGTTCTACTATCCACTATTGTTCTACTAAGTGCATAAAAATAACTGTAGGTGTAAAATTTTGCATGGTTAGCACTATAATTTCTTTCTGTGCCTCACCTGCTGCAGAATATTATATCTTCCAATGTAAGGAAGGGACTGATCCTTGTCGTCTTCTTTTTTGAGGTTGTACCTCATGTTGGTCAATCTAACAGAACATCGGCATGGAGCTGCAAGAGGGATGTTGCGTGACAAGATGAACATACATGTCCATATGTTCTCTGGCTATGGTGCAGCACAGCAACTTCTCCAGCTTTGAAGGAGCTAAGGAAAAACATGGTGTGGAACACGAGTTAGGAGAGTGTGAGGTGCCACAGCTGTAAGCAGGGCTATGAGGAAATGGCTCATTTGGTGCAGAGCAGCAGAAGACCAAACCCAGGTTTTTGCTGGCCCTCCATGCTTCAGTGAGCTGTTGAAGAATGAATGAACCGCAGATAAACTTGCTTTTTCTCCTTGCAGGCAGTGCTACTACTCTTAGGCCTTATGGATGGTATTCATCTTGCCTAGCTTTAGAGCTGACAGCACAGATGTCTACAAGTACTCAATGTAGCCTCTCTTTATAATTCATAGAGGGCACCTTGGGGTGCAATTGATCTAATTCTAAAGCAGGCATCTAAAATAGGCCAGAAAAACCATGTCTCAGAAGTATAATATCAACCATTTACTGGATTTGAATTTGATCTATCGTATCCATGCTCGGTATGCTACACAATAATTTGTGCATTTATAAGTATCTTCATTGTCTGTGTCATCCTGAGGAAGGGTCTTAAAAAGATTTGCAGTCATAAGAAAGAAGAACAGATGGTATAACAGCTTCATCTGGCAATGACTAACATATACATATGAGGCCTACTTGGGACTGATGCCTTTCTCCTCTAAGTAATTGAACAGCTTCTTAACAGGACAGCTGGAAGGACTGCTGAGCCCACTTCCATTCTTCTGGACATGGTGGCCTGGATCTGAAACAGAACAGAGGAGCTGAGTTTCCTGGCATGATCAATTTTTTTGCTCACAAAATCAAACACAAAGAAGGAGAAAATAAGTACGGTAGTACAAAAAAAAAGTTTCTATATTCCTTTTGCTTATTACAGTAAATGGTAAGGTTTGTATACTGATGAAGCAAGAATAAATCAGAAGTTGAGTTGCTAGTGATGGAGAGAGAAGAGGGACAGAAATACTCCTTTAGCAGAGGAAGAACAGATCTTGCAGCGTCTGAGGAAAGTCATTCTCTTGAAGGTGCCAAAGGTAAACCTAGTAAAGCTATTTTGACTGAAGACACTGGTAAACAGATTCAGGAAGGATTGAATCAATACTACAAATCTTGGTACTGATCATAGTACATAGATAACACTGAGGGTTGGTGCCAGGGCTGAAGATTTCCATGTATGCAGACCCTAGGATGCTCTGTGACTTCATAGTAAAATCATCTCAATAGTGGCATACAGATAGTAAGTGAGCTCTAATATGAGGATCCCTATATGCCTCAAAGGAAGCTGGTTCAGGCTGGGAGCTAAGTTCTCAAAAAGTGGAAAAAAGGGCAATGGAGGGGTATTTTTATTTTTGTAGATCTAGGGTAGAAATCTACCTTTATGTACCAGGATATTGCTGTTACCTTTTTGGCAGAGAGGAAGTTCTGGGAGCTAAAATTGCTGAGAGGTGTTCCAGGGAAAGAGCATAAACTGTAAAATCTAATGAACAGATACAGTCAAGGTACATTTGGAAGACTGTTCAGGGACAGGTGGAAACTTAGATTCAAGGCAGGTCTCAGTCACTTTTCTAATAAAAAAACCCCACCAAACAAACCACAAAATAGAAACGAAAATATTTTTTTTGGGGGGGGAGCAAAATGAAACAAAATTAATGCTCTGCAAAAGAGACTGAGAAGGCAAGTCCTTCCATGAAACTGTCAAACCTTGAAGAGAGACCTAGCTCAGCTCAAACATCAATTGAAAACAAGAGTTAGGGACACAGAAGTGGGACAGTTTTCAACCTATGTAAAAAATTGCAAAATACTCTTTTAACTGCTAATCCTAAACTGTTTAAAGGGCATTTCTGTACAAGGGTCTCCAAAGACTAAGGCAGAAGATATAAATATCCTGCCCAGTGCAAGTACCACTTAGTTATGTCAGATGTTTCCTAAAACAGCCACCAGCAGAAAGTGGAAGTCATCAAAGTTTTTAGCAGATCCTCACTGTAGTCACTGCTACAATACTCAATTGTTGTTCTTCTTTATACCTTATTATGTATTTATCATGTAGTACCTCAGCATCTTATACACACTAGTGAATTCATCAGATGTACCTGAAGTGCTCCTTAAGAAAAAATTCCAGGATTTGGTTTGGTTTGGGTTTTTTGTTTTGTTTTTTTAACACTAACCAGTTAAAAATCCACTTAACCTGCTTCATTGTGAAGTCTCACACAGAATTATGGATGTAGGCCCGAGGGGAAAATTGCTAATGTAGGTACATATGTGAGCAATTGGAAACTGGAAGAAATATGAGGTATGAGAATATCCTCAACCAGTACTGCTGCTGAACATGGTTTCCCATGAAACCACAGCCCCACTTGCTGGGTCACTGGACCTGTCCTAATTGAAAGACCAAAGCAATTCAGGCTCTCCTGCAGAGATTGGCTCAACCATCAGTCTTTTACAACCACCAGCCTGACTGACGGGCAACATTCCTGCCTTCCTTCTAGCTAAGGCAGACAATACCACAGCCCTCCTGTGGACAACGAAGACTGGAGGAAGCTATTCTATATGGCAGCTATCCTTTGTAGAGCTGACACGATTCCTACTCTCCATCTGCTGTGTTCACCTAACTATACTCTATCTGGCTTTCTCAAGGTCAACAAAGCATTTTAAACCACTCTGCGAAAGGAAAGTATTCCACCACTGGGGCTTTCTAGATGTGGGTTAATTTGCTTCTGAGACCACCACAAATATTCTTTCCCATTCAGCTTCCCTGAATGCAAGATATTTATAATCTTAGCATGTGTACCTTAGGGAGAAACACAGCCAAGTTTTGCAACCAAGCCATTAGGCTATATATCTGAAGTGTATGGTACCTCACACTGAACTAAATGGTAAGGGGTCTGAATGATGAGAGAGCTGAGAGACAGAAGGTGCAATGATATATTTGCGCACCAGGGATCAGAAGCCTGACAGTGACAAGGCAAAGAATTGGAAACAAGTTTCCCTGTGGGTCCTGGCATTTTCCAGACATAAAGGTGACACATATTCAGCCTAGGCTTGGGAGTATGGATTTATATAGTGCAGACAAACACATCTGCTGCATATGTAGTCCTCTAGCTTTGGATTAAACATTGTAAGGGGCAGGGAGAGAGAAATTTGTTGTCCCCAGGTGGTTCTTTTAATGAAAGACAATTTTGTCACTGGAGACTAGGGAGAGTTAGAACAGCTCCCAAACTTGTCCTAAAACCTAACTTCACCCAGGTAGTCTATATGTGAGTTGGAAAAACTCGCACATACATAGAATGTCAATGAAAGTAAAAGAAAACTTTCTCCTTTGCCAGGTCCATGCCAGCTGAATGAAGATTGTTTGGCATGAATGCCAAACAGTGAAAAAAAAATTCTTCCAGAGCAAAGTGCATAGCTCAGTAGGCAAATGAACTCTTTGGTTTTCTCTTTGTTCTATGATGAGAACAAAGAAAGTTCACCTTCTGTGTGTCCCATCTCTTGTGACTGTATGCCTGTATGTGGTTCCAAGTTGCCCGGTTTTGAGATAGATCTACCTAAAATCTGTTACTTTTTCATTAAAATATAAATAGGCATCTTTAACTTTCAAGTAGAGGAAACACAAAATGACTTGGCAAATTGCAATGGAAAAAAAAAGGGCTTTTAATTCAGTCTCCCACGGCCCACTCTGTCTGCAGGGAAGGTCCTTGCTATCAGGGCTTTTGGATAACGCATCAGTTGTCTGAGTAACAGAAAACTCAGTAATTCCCTTCTGGTCCTTAGGAATTTGTCTTTTTGTACCAAGGCCCAGCTGCTTACACCCCTCTTTTCTCAGTGGCTTCTCTGTCTGGGCTGCAAGCTCATAGTAGCTTGCTATGGCTCTCTCTCTACTGCTTTCCAAAACAGAAAGCCCATAGCCTTCTGCGGGGACAGGCCCAGTAACTCCACAGGGAAGGGCCAGTCTCCCCTCCTTCCACCTGACCCACTCATTCTCTCCTTAAACCAACAAAATATATCCCTAAGAACAAATTTATAAAACAGACCAAGTAGGTTTGTGAAAAACAGCCTTAATAGCCTTCAATCTGCAATTATTTCCTGCTGTGTCCTCAATCAACAGTAATAATGGACGTGAATCTGAAGAAAACATCTGCACCAGAACATCTCCATAATTTATATAAGCTAAAACACTTACACTTAGTGCTAGCCCTTCTCTATCTACTGAATGCATGAAGCCAAATGTCCTCAGGCTTCAAGAAAGTTTGCATTTGTAGCTGAACTTTATGGCTTATATCCAGCTCTGATTAGCAGCCAGACTTTCTGTGTTGGCCCCTCACAGATGATGTGTTGCAAAAGCGTCATTGAGATATTGCTTCTTCCTCACTTTCTCCAAGTATTTTTGGTTCAGTCTTTATATGTCATCACAGCTGGCCACTTTCCTTTTCGTTTTGGAGGCAGATATACCTTGGAGGCAGATGTACATTCAGATTGCTTGGCAGCAGAGGGTGTATTGCTGGAGCCAGGAGAACAAGATTAGAAGGTGAGATAAACATATGTTTTTATCTCTCAAATAAAGATTGGCTTCTGTAGTACCTTAACTGTGAAACTTTGGAGCCTCCAAAGGGCCTTGGAGCTATGAATTTATAGGAAAGAGAGCCCTTTTTTCTCAAGTTAAAACATCAGGTACTTTCTACCATTTTTAGTACTTATTATAAATCAAACAGAAATATGAAACTTGTTTTTATCACTCAACACAAAGACCATTTGGGACATGTTACAGATTGGAATTTTGATCAACGGTTATTGATCAATAATAGGGAAAGTGGTTAGTAGTCCTAGAGAGTATGTAACAACAGTGTAGGAAGGTCCTAGAGAGCATGTAGGAATAGTACAGACTTTATTTCACAACTTCCAAAGTGACTTTGGAAAAGTCTCAGACTGACATTAGTGCTCTGCTGAGTTCAACATATGATTTTCCATTAATTACAATAGAATGAAGAATGAAGCTTTAATCTTGCAACATTTGTGTTTCTCTGTATAAAACAGGAGTAGAATAATTTACCTTTATGAACAAGTTTGCATATGCCACGTTTTAAGATGCTTAAGTGGGAGCAACTATACCTATATATACTATGAAACCAATACACTATACATAGGGTCCTTTGCATCTATTTCATAACATAAACATGCATACACACTTGTCTTTGTAGTCAAGGTGATGAAACAGCTTTTTCCTTACACAGCTTCCTTCTACAATACTAAAAAGGTTATATTTTAATGGCTATATTAGTTCCTCAACATGTGTAGGTAATATGCATTGTGACCCACTTCTAAGTTTAAATAAAAGTAGTGAGCTGCATTATTTCTCTTCTCAACATATTTCTTCTGTAAAAAGTGTTGCTTTTGCTCCTGTTTGGGATCAAATTACCTTTTGAAGCCCCAAAGTCATCTTTGAAAAGAAATTTAAAAGGTTTTTATACTTCAGAATACTCCAATATTGTTTAAATGGCTGTGGCTGTATTGCTAACACTGAAATAAGGGATAATGCTATGAAAATCAAAACAGGGTAAGTCAGCTCAACGTGAATACTTTATGTTCAATCTGCAGGTAAATAAAGCAGTAAAGAGTTAGAATGCTTTTAGGTCCCGATCCATCAATGTACTTAACCACTTTTAGCATTAATCATGCAAGTGCTTTGACTGATTTCCATTGAACTATTCTAAATCTGAAGTACTTTGCTAATGACTGAACTTACTGCTTTGCAGGAATGCATGTAACTACAAGGATTTGTAAATATTCTCTTCTCCCTAGCACAAGGACAAAAGAGAGAGGCAGACAAAAGGACAATGAACACAATGGACAAGCAATGCCATTTCAGAAAGCTATGATTCTTATAAATATCAGTATACACTTCACTTAAAGTTTACAAAGCTGTTATTGATCTGGTGCAGGAAATATAATACAGAAAAATAGATAGATTCTGACTCTCTTTATGTTGTTTTTATGTGACACACGTTACTTGAATAGCTCAGTGACTATCATTCCAAATGTGAAACGTTAAAGTAGCGCACAGTCCTCCAACAATTAATTATTTAGTTGCAACCTGGTGAGTACATTTTTTAAAAACTCTCCTGAGAAAATTTACCTACAAAGTTAAGAAATTGTGAATGGCATATCAGTTTCTATAGATTTCCTTCCTGCACTTGCAGGAAAAGGAAGTAAGTGTACAGTGTTTTTATGTTATAATATTAACCAACTTTGGCTTTGCAAAGAGAAGTGCTGTAAGAGAACCAGTTAAAGTGCATATGAAAGGTGTTGTGCTGGGTATTTAGAAATTCTTGTGTGAGCAAACAAATCTACTTTGATCTAGGCTGTGCAGTCTTTACAGCAACTCTGCCTAGTGTTTGCCACAAATAAGTTCATGTCCCAGGATTTAGAAAAACATACAAACCTACAAAAACATCACTCTATGATTTGGTTCTTGAAGCAGTAGAGTGTGCCTTAAGGCTCTGCAGCATAAAGGTTTTAAAATTTAAGGTTCAGCCTCAAGCATTATTGTCCTTGATAGAACAGCAGGAGGTAAGGACTGCAGGCAAAATTATCATAGCCTGAAGCCAACCCAGCTGCAACAGGAGAGGGAAGCAGAAGCCAGACAACCCGACAGAATCATAAGCCAGCAGCAGGACAGCGGTATGAAAAGCTGAACCCAGCCAAAACTGGAACCACTATATTATCAGCGTTTGGAATTTGAGGTTATAGTAAGGCATTGTTTGATTTGTGAAGAGATGACATAACAGTGATTCATGCATTAGGCTCACTAGGAACTGAACACTGCAAAGAATTACAAGAAAAGTCATTTCCCACTAACATTCGATGAGGAAATGAGTAAGACTTGCAAATAACAACAACAACAAAAAGCTGTGTTATAAGAGCATGATTAAGTTACAAATTCAAGTAATCCAAAGTTTGGACCAAAAGCACTCAGAAGTTTGGCCAGCCTTTTTCTAATCCCTTGTGTGCATATGTTACGAGATGACCATTAATTGCATACTCATTATTTTCTGGATAGGAACCCTTCCTCACTGAAGTGCACAAAATGGATGATGTTCACTGAGCAAATGTTCAGAATTGTCTCATTTTGCCAAGAAATGTTTTTCCTGATCTCATTCCTCTGTTCTTCAGGATAACCTAATTGGTTTGGCAAAGCTTTAAAAAAAAAAAGACGCAAATGAAAACAAACAACAAACCAAAATGCAACAGCCAGAGGCAGGTACCCAGCCTGGAAAAGCATAGTTGAACTGGTTAAAGTGTTTCAAACTTATTAGTAATTTTTAAAAGTTTCTTATAATGGGCAATAACAACAAGTCCTAGTAACAGGTAATGTTAGCAGCCACACCTAAACCAAATTATCTGCAGCCTTGCACTCTGAATCTTCTCTTGTTCTCATGGGCTATCTACTGTAAGTTCAAAGACTGTATATAACTCCTATTCTACTTTAATTTCATATTCTTTTTTATAAAGAGAATATTTATATCAGATTATAGAATTATAATCACTGACTTCATAAAGATATGTGTGTCATCCAGTGAAGTGTGTCTGTCTGATTCACATGAGTTATCAAATCTGAAGTGTGGCCTACCACTGAACAGACATAGGTCTTTTCTCAGGAGATTAGCTCCCTTCTTTGAGTCTGTGATGTCTTGATCTGACTGAGACATCTTAAATGCAGCATCTGTCTTTCACATCCATTAATGAGTACTTCTAAACATGAGAAATATTCTCCAGGACTAGAAGAAGCACTGCTTTTTTTCTGTCTGTCCGACAGAAACTGAACTGGATGTATAGAGAGAGAGAGAGCCCTGTAACAGCTAAGTAGTATTAACTGTTAAGTAACTTTGAAGTCATCTCACAAACTTTTTAGTCACTTAGACTGTCTTCCAAAACAGTAATTGTTTTAAAACTTTTATTCATCATTCCTTCTTAATTTTCCTACATGGAGAAGCAGAAAATTAAAAAGAACAGGTGAAATGTCAGAATGGTTTCTGATAAATGGCAGAAAGAGCCAGAACTGTATGCAACACCATTTCTGCTTGTGCTAGTGTGGGACACCAGGGAGTATGGGAATTATGTGAGGACTTCTAACTCTTCCTTCTGGTGGAATCTAATAGCATAAAAAAAGTAATACGTCATCTCTGACTGGATTAAAAGGTGCTACACTGTTTGTAATTGCTACAAGTACTTGAGGTTTTGCCTAAATATATCGGTATCCATTAATTTTCCCATAGAAGATACTAGGGATAATTGTGAATTCACTATATTATCACAAAGTGGCAGCATAGAAACTTAAATGTCAATTGACTAGTTACCAATAGTAGGTAGAATACTGTTTTAGTAAATTTTCTGAGAATGCATCTCTTGCAGAAATATTATATCTCTTGATTTTTTGGTTGTTGTATTCTTTCTTCTCTTTCACTTTCTTTCTATCTGTCAATCTTTCTGTCTGTCTGCCTCTTTGTTTGTAGCCACCAGCCTTGTTGTCATCCAGTTCACAGCATTTTACTGGATTAATTGCGTCCAAAGCATGGAACTCATAGATGTGATTTTACATTGCAGTTAAAATGCCTGATTAATTCTCCCAACCATATATCTCACCCAAATGGACATCATGTCTGAGTTTGCCCTGAGCAATATTTTTGTCTTAAATTTTATCTTAAAAAAAACCCCTACCTTAGTTTTTGGCATAAGTAGAAAGTGGCACTCCATGTATCATCTACAGTGAGCTTCCAATTGCTTTTACCCATATTACTGCTAGACTAAGAAATGCAACTTTTGGAAATGTTAAAATGCCAAATAAGATTTACACAAAATGTAAATATTCCATATTTCTATGAATTTCTAGCAATGATGGATTTTATTGGGTTTATATGCAAAGAAATGTGTGATGTTAATAAAATCCCTTGGGGACTTGTTTCACACAAATCTGTTTTTCAGGACATATTCTTCTTAGGAATACTTTACTTTTACTACTTGTCTCAAATTATTCTTTAGGTAACTTGTTTGTAATATATAGCTTATGAGCTTTGTTCTTAAATAACTTTTTTTTTTTTCATTTTCTCAGTTATGTTAACAGTAAAGAAAGTATTGAGCTAACCATTAGAAGACTTTACGCCCTAAAATTCAATTTTTAAAATCACATTTCTTGCTGTGGAAAAAAAAATTGCGGTGGAAATCACATATGAAAATCCTAGGTGCGCATTCCTACTTGAAACAAGGTGATGGATTCAGGTGGCAGACATCTGGGATGAATAAATATTTTGCATTTTTCACTTGCTTATACCCTTTTTAAAAATATACTTTCGGCCAATGTACTAGGATTTCTTTGAATTTTTCTGAAGTGGGGTATTGTGTCAAACTGAAGTCATGGTAAATATTACTAACTGTAAACATTGATTGTTGAAGCTGTAAATTTTATCATTAGTGATACATTTTCGTATCGCTGTGTTTTGTTACATGGGTTGAGGCAAAGCACTGTGTGATGTGAAATGAATGGTGAAGATGGGAAGAAGTAGCAGCAACAACACGATCCCATAAAAGCCATCACGTTTCAGAGGATCCGTTCCTTTCCAGAGCTTTATAATTTGCACACAACCTTTTTGCATACTCAGGAGGAAGACAATAGACGGCAATCAAAATGATCTTTATCATTAAGAATAGACAGGAGGCTCCCTAGGGAAAAAAAACATGACTCCAGATTTTCACCAGGGGACACTTTTCTCAACACTGTTAGAGCACATTGTTATTAGTCCCATAGGGAGAGGATTAGCTCATCTACCATTCGTCATCTTGTCTACACTGCTCATTTAGACCTCTTGTCTAAGCAGTGGAGAAAGATAAATAGAAGAATTCCTTTCCTGCAGTGATTGTCTCCCCAGTGACAGCAGAGGAATGACCTGGCCAAGTGGCTTAGTCTAGGCATCTAATTTTTGGGAGAAAAAGTAAAAGAAGATGATTGCTATTCCTAGCAATTTAAAGAAACCTATCTGGAACCTTATAGCTGAAATTCTTCTGTCTCCACACTTGGAAATGTGACATTCCATGTCTCCCATACACAGAAGAGCTGTTTCATTTTCTCTGAATTATGACACATTTTACTTGCAGCCCACCATTTTGCTGTAGAAATGGAGAAAAATACAAGTGAACACAGTCTAAAGGAGTTCAGAAAAACTGTAGAGTTTGGTGCATTTGCAACTAGAAGCCTTCAATGGTCAAAACTAGCAAGAAATTTTGATAGAAAGCTGCTTACTATAGCAAAACCACCTAAGCATATATCCCCATCTTTAGGAAAATGAGCTGTTCTGGTATCAGCAGAACTAGTAAACCTTTGTTTCCATTGGATACTTACTCTGGAAACCTCTGCACCCTCCACTGCAGGAGTAGCCCCTTCCAAGGCTTTCTGCAACAAACCCAGGGGGTCCAGGAGAGCAAGTGCTGTGGAGCCGTGTACTGAGCTACATGCATGGGCACCAATCAGCCAATTCATGCATGCTGGTGGGCTCTCAGGCTATCACCCAGCAGCGTGGGTGACAACTGTGTTCTGCTTGTCTTTCCCTTAGTGGGAAGGGACAATCTCTTCATCTTTGTTTCTACTCATCTGGGGATTTTCACAGGGTTTCTACGAGTTTAGTTACCTCTAAGATTTCTGTGCCTTTTCCAAGGATGCTTGAGAATGGCCATGACTTAGCAGTAGACACTGATGGTTGCCCATATCTTAAAAATAAAGTAAACTGTCATCATAAGTATGATGTGGTGCCAATACTAGGAAATGAATATAGTCCAGAGTGAACATAGACAGTAAAGCTATGAAGCACTGTGGTATTAGGAAAGGATTCTCTCTTTCTTATGAACTGTTCAGGACAGTGAAACTGTAGATGCTCCTCAAAGCTGGGTAAGCCACTGGGTGGCAGAAATACAGTCTTCGGCCATGAACTGGTGCAGGTCTGCTCTCTGCCTACCCAAATCTGACCCCTAATGTCACATATTAACATTATGCCTAAATCTACTAGGCATGTTCACCCTAATAATTAATCTTCTCTGGCATACATTCAGTCAGTACTGATGGAAATGAACATATGTTTTTTTATTTCTAGTTAAATGAAAAATCAAAAACATTCCAGGAAATCAGGTATTTCCCCTGATAGAAAACCAAATGCAACAGCCCCCCATTCTTCCTCATCATTTTTTCTATGAAACAAATGTCTGGGAGACCAGAGAATGCCGTATCAACTTACCAATTGGCTGATGCATATAAAAATTATGAGAGCTCCTTTCAGCTCTGATCCATACTGGAATAGCAGAAATGTCCACGTAAATATATGGAAAAACATTTATATTTATTAAAGACTGTAATAGTACTTTTAAAATATATATTGTCAATTTCTTATATCAGTAGAAATTATTTCCAGCAGAATGGTGCATTTATTTGTCCTTTGCTTTTCTTTTAACTTTCTTTCCAACTTTGTTTTATAAAGGAAAAAGCTTCTCTGCCCTTTGTTTTTGCCACTATGCATTAGCAATTTGGAGACTGATGGCATTGTCAGAGACACGATTAGAAACTTTGTTACCCCCAGCACTGACAATGCCTTTGCATGTCATAGCTTAACAACATAGAAAACCCAGGTGATCTTTTAGACAACTCTGGAACTCTACCATAGCACATCAGGTGTCTGTGGCTGGCCATCAATGGATAAACAGTTTTCTTTATTAACTTGTCTGAACATGAAAACGTATCATGAAATACCACAGAATTAGCTTTGTGAAACACATGGCACTCTCTGCTGATGTTTCATTTAATTCCAAATAATTTTAAATCACTGTTTTTGCCAGAATAATTCTGCTCTCTAGAAATTAATTCCATAATGATAGGCTTTTAAAACTAGAAACCTATTTTAGTATTTGAAGAGATTTCCTTTCCTCACCACAATAAAGAGTTTATTTAAAGAAAAAAACATGCTTTCTGTTTCCAGCCCTTGTTCTAGCTCCCATTTAGAGAAGAGCTTCTTTTATCAAGCTTCCTTTGAAGACTGAATAAGATAGAGCCAAGATGTTAGATCATACTACTGACTTCATGCAATGACATGCCATAAAAACATACTCAGATTGCAAAGTAACGAGTTACACAAATGCTTTCACCTATTTCTATTTCTTGAATTTTACAACATGAAAAAGTTGTTTTGGACACCATTAAAGAATGTGCTAAGTTTTAAATGTAAACCCAGACTTTGCAACTTAGAGCAATGGAGTTTAATTTAACGTTAGGGAAAAAAGGGATTTTGCTGAAGACGTGCTCCTCTAAATTACTGGTTGGGACTTAGAGACAATGAAAAGAGACATGCTTTCCTGGCAGAGTTGGTCGTCTTCCCAAATAGACAGATTTGACAGATCATTCAATTGCAATGTTAATCAATCAATCAAGATGGTCCATGTATGAACTTAAAGTTTTTCCAACCACTAAATCAATTGGTAATGAGGCCCAGCCTTCTAAAATAAATCTATAATTTGGTAAAGCGTCGTGATTTCCCTGGGTGGAAGGAACACAATGGCCATTCCTGCCAGACACTGTGCCCCTCAGCTGGGATGAGTGTGATGTTCCCCATTAAGAAAGTGAACCTGTGTAGAGGCAACTTGGCTGTCTAAACAGGCCTTTGAAAAATAGAAAATAGGAATTGTCAGTGCACCTGGTGGTTGCTACATCTGTCAGCTCCGGTGAGCTGTCCATCTTACCAAATATTGTAGACAGAGGGGGTTCTTCAGTGCCCAATCCCTTTTGCTCCAGGACCTTGTATGAGTCAGGTCTGTGAGACAGTCCTCCACAAAGAGAAATAACAGAAAGCTTTACTTAGTTTTGCAGAATTTATTTGTTTCTTGGCAGAGTTACAGAAAACAATGCACAAAATGGGTTTGCTTCCCTCACAGGTTTAGTTTTTGACAAGGTAAGGCATTGACAGTAGTAGATGGCTATAAAAATAAACCCCAGTATGTGACCTGTTATATGCATTTCAAAAACTGAAAGAACACAGCAGGTTCTAAAAGCTGATTATGCACTGTCTACAGGACTGAGCTTAAGTGAAATGCTGCATTAAAACTTTTAAGTTTTCCTTTGAACCATCAGTACTAGGGATTTTTGTTGACAAAGCCAAACTGATCAGTGTGGCTGTTGTGGTTTAACCCCAGCCGGCAACTAAGCACCCCACAGCCGCTCGCTCACTCCCCCTCAGTGGGATGGGGGAGAGAATCAGAAGAGTAAAAGTGAGAAAACTCATGACTTGAGATAAAGACAGTTTAATAGGGAAAGCAAAAGCCGTGCCCACAAGCAAAGCAAAACAAGGAATTCATTCACTCCTTCCCATCAGCAGGCAGGTGTTCAGCCATCTCCAGGAAAGCAGGGCTCCATCACGCGTAACAGTTACTTGGGAAGACAAACGCCATCACTCTGAATGTCCCCCCTTCCTTCTTCTTCCCCCAACTTTATATGCCAAGCATGATGTCATATGGTATGGAATAGCCCTTTGGTCAGTTGGGGTCAGCTGTCCCGGCTGTGTCCCCTCCCAACTTCTTGTGCACCCCCAGGCTACTCGCTGGTGGGGTGGGGTGAGAAGCAGAAAAGACCTTGACTCTGTGTAAGCACTGCTCAGCAATAACTGCTCATCCCTGTGTTATCAACACTGTTTCCAGCACAAATCCAAACCATAGTCCCATACTAGCTACTATGAAGAAAATTAACTCTATCCCAGTCAAAACCAGCATGGTGGCTAACAGTGATCTACTTGATTTTATGCAAAACAATTATGATTAAGTGTTTTCAACTCACCCCTGATAAACGATTAATGGATTTTTTAAATATTCTTTTGGTTTTCTACTGTTGTAATAACTTCACAGTAATAACTTCACTATTTGGGAATAGTAGTCTACCAGCCTGACATAATAAATAAATTAATTTACTAAACAATGAATCAGAACAGTTGATTATCTGTCTCTTCCTGTTCTCAAACACCTGGTGTTCTCATCTCTTTAAAATATCCCATCCAACTGAGAAGGTGGTTTAAAAAAAAAAAAAAAAAAAAAGAAGGAAAGAAAGAGGCTAATTTCCCAAGATTCATTTAATGGAGTGAAGAGTAAAATCCTGGCCCCATAAAAATTGATGATAAAGTAATGGAATTCCACTGCCTACAGTAGGGTTTCTTATTAAGCATTTAGCAAACCATGGATTCAGCTCAGTTCTTACTGAAGACATCTGGGAGCCAAATCAGGCCCCATATCCTCTTCCTCTTTGCGTTTCCCTCATTTAACATGACTATTTAATGTAAAGAAAAGATTTTGGTTTTTCTTACCTTTTCTTAATTTACTTAATGAATCTGAGTGAATATATGATTAATGATTCTGAGTATGTGTGGTGGAAAAATGGTCTTGTCACTTTTCTGTCCTTTTTTCAATAAAACTTCATTTTTATAAAAAAATACTTTTGAATTAATATTTTTGCAACATTTTAGAATATTAATTCTAGATACTTTCCAAAAAGCTTTTAGTTCTAAACCATACAAATCTATTCTTCATTGTTATAAACATTAAACAACTTTGCCCAGCTACCAGCTGCTACTCGGCACAGCTGTCAATATGGCCAACAGCCTTATTCAAGACCATTAAAATAAGAGAGCACCTATTTTCTGCTACAAGCTACCACCTTTCACCCAAGATGATGCACAAAATGGACGTGGAGTACCATTTACAGGATTAACATTATCCAGTGTTTACAGCTAATGGATTTGTGTTACTGCTTCATTTTACAAGGCCTCTTTTCATCTTTTAATTTATCCTCAGGTCTGCTGCTTTATTTTTGTTCCATCATCCTCATAAAAGCCATTATCTTTCCATTAGCAAACCTGTTAAATAACTCTTCATATGCTCTTTGATCTGTCCAGCAGCCGTTTGCATTCTTTGCAGTGAGTTTTTCAATTACACTCAAGAATTTTAAAATCTGAGTTTGCTGAGAGCTACTTCACACACTGTGGTACATTTAATTAACATAGAATGGAAGAAAGGTTTGCAACCATGTTGCTGCTCTTTGCTGCCATAACAACTCCTGGTTTCCTTCTCTTTTATGCAAATTAGGTCGCAGACCTTTATGTCAGTGAAAATGCTGTAAAACTTTTTTACATAACAGTGGACCAAATGCATTTCTCAAAACCTGCATGAAAAGAATTGTGCTTTATTTTTGCATTTGGTGGTTTATCTGAAAAATTATCTCTCCAGATACTGGATCTTGAACATACTTTCTGAGTGAGTTTGTGTTTGCTTGGTTTCACAAGTAATATTCTTTTTATTTATTCCTTTCTTTTAATATTATTCTGACTAGAAAATGGGGAATGTAACTCTTTTCTTAAGGTACATTTACTTTATACCCATTGTGTGACCACAATGTTGCTTAGTCATACCCAACAACAGTTTAGAAAAGAATCCTTAAGCATGAAGTTGTACATTAAAATATATATTATGAGTATTGCCTTAGCACTGAAGTGACCCCTGGATTATAAGACATACTAGTGAAAAAAAATCCTTCTTTTCCATCACTTATCTCAGATGTCAAAACACCTTCTTTTCCATGGTAGTCCACGGAGAGGTTGTGCTATGACTCTGTGTCCTGCAAAAAGATTTAGTGACAGAGAAATGAATGCATCAGAGGATACCTGATGGTTCTCCTTTATGCCTTTGTGCCAGGAGAGGATAATGTTCAGTGGGATTATATTGTCTTTCTCAAAAACTAAGATTCTCCTTTCTAGTAAGACCACAAAGCACATTTGTAGTGGCACAGCTTATCTGGAGTCCTAATTTCAGGAAGCAGGGAGATACCCTTAGGGAGTTCAAGATGCTGAAGAATTTCTTTAAGGTCTTTCTTTAGCTGAAAAGGATCCCTGATATCCACTGGATTTCTAGGAGAACAGCTAGAAATCACTCCGCTGACCAGCAAATTATTGTTCTCTACTCGTCTTGTCATGATTCTTCTTTTATCTGCAAAATAGGCATACTATTGTTACACTTGTCCTTTCAGACAATTTATCTATAATACTGTAAATTTCAAGATGCTTTGCTGAGAAGTAGCATGATATTATTCCACTTTCATAGTTTCCTTTTCCAAAAAGCCTTCCCTTATTTTGTGATATGGAACTTAAATGCACTGTATGCTAATTTTTTATGATGTATCTATTTTCTGCATGGTCCACTACATATTTTGTGTGTGTCTGCTGCTCTGCTTTCTCATGTAGGGATGTAAAAGAAAAAATTGTTGAAGGCTACAGTCTGCTGTGTGGGTTATTCTCTCTTTAGCCATATCCAAGCATTTCTTCTCTTCAAAGTAGCTCTGCTCTGAGCATGTTTAATAGTAAAAGCAAGTTCAGGACAGAGAGCAAAATTTGATCAGTGACATTAGGGCTGAAAAATGCCTCAACCCAATATCCATCTCAATGCTAGCCATAGCTGCTGGTAAATGAACTTCTATATTAAAATAGTCCCATTACCATTAGTCCTTGATTATATATCCTTGATGGCAATAGCTTTCTGGGTCCATGCCCTTCACTGCTTCTCAAAGAAACTTCACTTTGCTGATGCCAAACCAAGAAAAGTCATGCCATTCACATTTGGCAAAACACTGAATTGTTAACAAATGTTGAAAGTAACATACATGACGTT
Organism: Ciconia boyciana; assembly: GCF_034638445.1. Taxonomy (NCBI): domain Eukaryota; kingdom Metazoa; phylum Chordata; class Aves; order Ciconiiformes; family Ciconiidae; genus Ciconia; species Ciconia boyciana. The sequence continues at coordinate 18,661,495 of NC_132936.1, read as the reverse complement.
AACCACCTCAGCTACAACTCAACAGAGCTCTCTGTAACTGATATCAGGAGTGCAGGCCACTAAGATGGAACAATGTGACACTTGAATAATAAGCATTTTGAACTTTCTAGTGACCTTTCCTGCCTCAGGGATGATTGCTTTTCTGAGATAAAGGTGCAAAAAAATTATTTATGAGCTGAGTGGACTGCAACCTCTGTCATTTCATTTTGCCTTTAGCTCAGTTTACCAAAGAAGTTACAGTACTGTGATCTGATTCATGTGGGAGGTGCTGATACAAAACTTACTCTTTTTTTTTTTTTTCTTTTCAGGAAGTGTTTACTGCCGAATAAATCACAGAATCGACTCAAGAATAGAAGTGTTTGGAATTGTTCCATTATCTTGCAGTTTTTTGCTGTGGTTTCCCCTGTTCTGAAAGCAGAGCAAAATCAATCACTCCATCTACTTGTCTTTTCAATACCTTCAAACCCCCTAAGGCCCTTCAAAAGGCCTACATATTCTGGGTACATTAACACTGAACTGTTTAGAGTGTCATTTTGGTTTTTTCCTTCTACAAAATCTATGAGTGCTATCACCAGTCTTGATCCATTTCCTCTGAGGTCCACAGGAGCTGTGTCAAACCCTTCTTTTGGAGGGTGTGAATGAAATTCTGAAATTTTAGCTGTAGAATTTTCCATTTCTTCTGTTGTTCCAAATAAGTTCTCTCCTTGGTATCTGTGGAGATTTTAGGATCTCTCTATGGTGTTGCGGGTTTTATTCATTGTGAAATGGATGGAGTAGAGTAAGAAAAAGCCCTCCATGTTTCTTCTATAGCCCTTCATTTTCTTATGGATTATTTCCAGTACAAGGTACAATATTATAGGGACTTTTTTTTTTACATAAAATATTTACTTTTAGCATTTAGCATAAACGTGCTGTCCTTGAATAGCAGGGTATTGTTTCTACTACTGAAACTTTGAGAGATAAGGTGTATTAACTATCAGTAGGCAAGACTAGAATGAAAACCTGCTGTGATCATTTAAAAATCATCCCATGGTACATGCTAGCTTAATTCTGATCAACAGTAAAAAATTTACTACTCTGTCCTCTTGGCACCAGATAGAGGCAGGTTTTAATTGCTTGTAAAATAAAAGACACTCCTCTTTCACCCTCGCCCTTCTTTCAAATATATTTGGATTTGCTTCAAGAATGAGATTGCCGGCCCAATCCTGTGTGCTGTATGCTTTCTGAAGGTAGTTTGGCCTGTCAGTTCTGCACTGAATGCTGGATTAAGTAGTAGATCAAAATGTTTATTGATGTCTGTCCTAGGAAGATTTCTGAAATTCATTGATGATTCACATTAAATACTACTTTGATAGCTATTTATGGTGTCCATCTCTGGGGTTACTAAATCTTTTAATGGTTGTGTTTACCATACTGGAATATCCATGAAAATGTCTTATATTTTTCTCTAGAAACCACTCTGGCTCATCAGGAAGGAAAAAAAGGAGGCATTCATATTCAGATATCCATGCAAGACTCATACTTGTCCATTTATTACAACTCTCAGAGTTCTCACTAGAAAAAACATGCTTATCTTTACAGTGATTTCATGAGCTCAGCGTGATGCTCTCAGTTTTCTACACAAATAGTTGAAAAGTTAAATGAAAAGACAAAAGATGGGCTTGGAACGCATTTTTGCTTTGTTCAGAAGTGAAAATATGGCAAGTTTCTATTATACATGGAACAATTGAAAAAGACATTTACATTTCTATGCATGTTTGAAATAAAAAAACCCTAGATATTTGGACGAAAGCAAAGAATTGTACAAGTCAGATAACATGGGCATTTACTTGTAATCTTAGACACACTGTGCACCTGAAAGCCCATTTCATGACTGCACTCTAAAGAAGGCAAGATCAGGACTGAGACTCCCAAGTCCATATCATCAGGAGGTGGGATGAAATGAGCAGAACTCTTGCGATGCTGTGCAAGAAGTAGAGTGAGTCAGTGCTGGCCATGGCAGAGAAGGTGAAGTCCCCCACATTTACAGAGCTGTACCACTCTTTTTCCCAAGTACTTTGCTGTTTGTGTTTTGATGTTCCACTGTAATTTTTCAGAAAGACAGTAAAATGCAGCCATTTAATATGCTTCATTAAGGAAGGAGACTTCAGTCTGTGCACGGTATTAAATATACAATGGACTTAGAGATCTAGTACTTGGGTAGCTACAGATAAATCAGGTAAAGAAACTGTGGATGGGTGGTGTTGAGTGAAGAGCTCAGGTATGGATTCAGAACAGGGTTTCTTTCAGGGGCACCTGGAGGCTTCCATTCAATATCAGGAAATAAGTAATCATGTAAAAGTGGTAACAAAAGAGGGCTAATGCAGCAAAAGCAAAGAGGAGGTATCCAGCCAGGCACTGTGACACACTGATTTATAAGTTACTTTGGTGGACTGAAGGTACAATTTCATGATACAGTTCATCATACAGCAAGCAGCATCCACAACAGGCAATTTATCTCTGTGCTCCATTGACTTCCCTTGTATTGACTCTTCTATACATTCATCCCCATTAAAAGGTAGTTCAAGGATCTTAACCAACAGAAAAGTAACCTTAGAGATTACTTTCCCCTTGGTTTAGTTTCTTGAAATAGCTCATCTTAGGATCAGAAAAGCACCAGTGACAGCATGAATGAGGATGAAGGAACCTATAGCCAGTTGCTGGTGGTAGTGGTGAGTCACATCACTTGTCTAAGCAGCAGTGAGATACTATTTCTGCTCAACTGTATCACCAAAACTAAATCCTAATTTTCTGTGGTTTTTGTGTAATCCCCAGTATACAGTATCATTCCTTGAATGAAGATTTATTAATACATTTAGAACAGGAAATACTGTTTTTTATTCTCCTCGACTCCTGGTGTCATAAAGGATATTTTAACTACATGGTTATAATCTGAGATGGAACTTAAAAGTATTTAACATTGCCAGATTCCTCTGAAATCCAGGCTCTTCAGTTACTGCTATTCAGCTCACTGCAGGACACAGGAAAAAGTAAAGGGAAGATGATAACATTCAAAAGGACAAATGGTTTCTGTGAACTTGAGCAATTCTATATACAGTTTATACTTTCCTCCTCTAGCATTTTTATAGAGCTTTTTCCCTCTCCACATTTGAAAAAGCTGTTGCTCTAATCTTGTTCCTGTTTTTCACAGCAGGCCTACACAATCCCTCCTGCTGTCTGCGAAGAGTTACCAAATTGGACCTATTACATTGTTCCCATATGCAGAATGACATGCAATCAGTAAAAGCTCCTTTTGTTTATACTGTTAATAACAGATGTTCCTCTGCTACATCACACATGCTGTTTAATATTATCAAAACAATTATTCATTTATTCATATTTGTGCAGTGTGTGCAAGCTGGCATTACAGATCTTGCAGACATGGTCTTCATGAATGCATAAACAGAAATGCATGTCATATACAATAAATCACCCCCCATTCCCATCACCATTTTTAATCTTATACCTAAAAATTTGATGACAACTTTATTGCTTACACATTGACAAGGGGGTGACAGACAAAACTCTGGGCATGTGGAAAAGCTACTGAAATAGTGGAGGGCCCCTTCCTACAGGGAGCTGTTGTATATGCACGAAAGGAAGCAAGCTTTGCTTTGTCAGGGTCCAGGGACAAGCACTCTGGTGTTAGTTCATGCATCCCTTTATCCCCTTAGTCCTCCTCCAAAAGAAAAACACAAGGAAGAAAAACAGTTCAAGAGTTGGTTTGATTCCTTTTGATTGAATTAACAAGGGTTCATTTTAATTGAATTAACTAGTGGGATAACAGCATGACTGAATTTTAAGTATAATTAAAGGATTCATCTTCTACTTAATGACAATGGGATAGAAAATTACCTCAGAACAGACGCTACACAAGTTGTCTTTTCCCATTATAGATGTGCATTTTCAGGTAACATGGCCATTAAACCTTCTTCTATAAATGACACAAGGTTTGGAACAAAACTTATCAGTTTAAAGGAAATCAGTTTATGCTCTTGTACCTTAAAATGTTTACATTGTTTATGATGACATGTCATTATTTGCACTGGTTAAGATACAGGACCACTTGGTTTCTTAATTAAAATAACTAATTTATTAACATATTTTCTTCAATAAAAAGTCTTTTTTTGCACATACAAGTGTAACCTTCCTGAAGCAGTGTGTTTATGCTCCTGATAGTATGTTTGTGTTCTAAAGAAGTGTGATATTTTCTTCATTTGTTTGGCAGAAATCAGATTTTCATACTAATGAGGTAAAACAATATTTTCCATTCTCTCCTCTTTCAGCATCACCTTCACTGGAAAAATGAGACAAACTTATTCTTACAGGCTTATAGTAGTTAAACAAAACTTAAGGAAGAAATTTATCCATGAAGAAAATGGTTTGAAGTGAACAGAATTTGCCCCCTCAGGCCTGAAGGTAATAGCTTTTCCTAGAAGTATATTCAGAAAATAATTATCAGGTACCTGATACAATCTTGCGGACCTGCAAGCCAGCAGTCAGTAGGTTTGTCATTAACCTTCATAGCTGGACGACCTAGTGCAAGGAGGATAGAAGTGACTAAGGGGAGGACTGAATGATTTCTATCTTCCTGTTTCTTTCTTTGCAGTTTGGCTTGCAGAATCTGGGTTCTTTGTTGAGTATATTATTGAAAATAATGGTTTGACTGCAGGCTGGTTTTCACACTAAATTAGACATGTGGCTGCTGTAGATCAGTGTCATTCCTCTGATGAAGACAAGCTTCAAGGTCTGTATTTGTATTCTGAAACATAGGTATCTAGAGTCATCTGAGACACCATACTGTATCCAACACATCCTCATGAGGCCAGTATGACATAGTATATCCTGGGGTATCTCAAATTGCACTAGAGGTGTATGTATGCTTAGACCCAGGTGACTGAGTCAAAACCCAAATATCACAGAAAACAGGAAACCTGAAATGTGAGAGTAATAGTTCCCAGGACTATTATTATGCAATTCATCACCTGTTCATCCAAACACTTTCAAACCTTCTGAGTTTCAAGCGTCAAAGACATACTCTGGCAATAACTTCCACAATGTAATCACAAGCTGAGTAGAAATGATGTTTAATGCTTTTGAAACATTTACTTTTAGTGTGTTGAAGGGCTATTTCCTCTAAAGTCTACTTTCTCAATTCATTCTTATTATGTCATGCACTTTTATCATGTTCCCCTTTAATCATTTAAAGTAATAATCTTTTATTTTTTCTTTGAAGTAGATTTTTTCCATACCAATAACTTGTTCTTATCTATCTTCACTCAACCTGTCTATTTTTGCAGTATGTTTTCTTTGATAAGAAACCAGTCTAAAGCAAGAAATATTAAGGGCTACATCAGTGACAATATAAAAGACATTTTCTGTATTACTTACCATTCCATTGTTTATGTACCTCAAGACCTTATTTGCTTCCTTTCAGCACAGCTGTACACGGAGCAGAAGTTCATGGTGAGCAGTCCATAACATTTCCCTGTTCCCTTTTCCATGAGACATCTGAGCAGTCTGTATTTTAACACTATGTATCACTAGTGTAGAATACTGATTATCCCATTGTTAAAGACAACTTCATACATGTAACATTATTTGCATAGCTATATTTTCTTCGAGTGGCTCTCCAGTTGTCAACAGGGATGTTGTCTACCATCGTGTTGACCATTTTTCCAACTTGATTCAGTCCTGTTGAAGTTCTGCACAGGCCTCTGTAGATTTAACCAAATGTAATGATGGGTTATTTACACATTTTGTAAATCTTATTATTCACTTTGGGGTTTGTAGATCATTAAAAATGTGTTAAACAGTGATTCTCATACAGAATCTTTAGAAACCCATCTGTGAATATTTTACCATGATGAAAACTTACTGTGAATTCACTGTTGCTATCTTCTTGCTGGTTTTTGGTGCATGAATGAAGCACTAAATTCTTGTAAGTTCAGGTGATTTCATACACGCATACATAAAGCTTTTATTATGTACCAAGAGATAACAGGTAGTTCAGACATGAAGTAATGGGCAGCCTTGTAAAAATATTGTTGCAAAACTTATTTACACAAAATTAAGTGCTTGAACCGCCCCTTATCAAAGCACTCAGGAAACGGTCTGTGTTTATACAGATGGTATTTTGGGGAGAAAACCAAGCAAATATCTACTGATGCATACATTTACATTGTAGTATATGTTATTACATAAAAATATACAAGATTTATACCTAGCACTGACTTCAAAACTGCTTTAAGTTTCTGGATGAATGTTCTGACAACTAGCTGCCCTGAGTCTTAGGCTTCTTCTTGCATATCTGCCATTATCTAAGTCAAATAATTCAGTGGGAACACTGACTGCAGAAGAGACACATTGCATTGCAAAGCTACTGAGCTGACCAGCAAGCTGACAACAGTTATCTTAACTGAGGTGAACACTGCAAAATTACTTATGCTTACAAGTTTACTGGTGGCTTCACTGAATCTTTGTCAAATATCTTCATAAGGTATACATAGGTTATATATACATATTTCAGGATATCCTAGAATCCAGCTGTGCTTTACCTGACACCTATAATAAAGATTGTATTGACTGTGTTGTGTTCAGATTATCTCATCATAACTGAGAAAAAATACCTGCTTCATTAAAGGTCAAGGGACTGAGCTCTTCCAAAGAGTATGAAAGACCTTCCACCTAGTAGTGTCACTCCTGAATGTGAATTTGCTAACAGATGTGTGAAAGAAAAGGTAGCTACATTTTAGTTCTGTCATCTTCAGGACATTTAGTTAAGATTCTGATATTTTATTTATTTTCAATTAATATTGTGTGTGAAATTTGGGAAATTTGTAATACTGTTCCCAAACTCAGCATTCAATCTACCTCTGATGTAAACCTGATTCATATTTAAGGGCTTGGCTTTTGGGTGCTAAACTTCTTCCTGTTGATGCAGAATATCCTCAGTGCTCTTTTTTCCATAATGAGAATGGAAAGAATGTGGAACCCCTTAAGGTTAGTTCCTGTGTTTTTCCACTTCATCAAATGTAGCTCTTTGACTACATTTACACTCTTTACAACATTTCTATGTAATGTGCCTTTTTACAATACATTGAGATAGCATATGTCAAACATTTATTGACAATGATGTATTAATTAACAAAAAAAAATCATTGTGATGTGTGAGATAAGAACAGAAATCAAGCTAGTATTTCAAGCACCAATAAGCTATAGAAGTCCACAGACATATAAATTTAAAATAAGGAAATGCCTGGTTAGGAAAACATCTTCAGATGATAGGGCTGCTTCAGAACACAGGTTAAATAGAACACATATGTCCACAAAAGATAACACAGATGAGGGGATTATCAGATTTCCGCCTCTGAAAAATGGCTATAATAATAGCGATACTATTCCACATACCCCAGAGATCTGTATGCACAATAGTCTTGAAAGGTGGGAAAGTATTATTGTAGTCATACTACAGTCAGGGAAATTGAGTCATAAAGAGGTTAAATAAATGTTACTCAAGGTTAAGCATTAAGTCAGTACAGAGCTTCAAACAAAGAAGAAATTCCCTGGATCATTCACTGCAGTGAACACCAATTTTAAGCACACCAACTGCTGAACCCTTGCCGGGTCTGTTCACATCGCTGGCTGCTAGCTGTCCCCAGACCTCAGGCGTGAGGAGTTCACCCTGCGGCAAGGAAGAGTGGGGCTTGAGGTGTTTGCAGGGAAGCAGCATGCTTGGCCCTTGCGATGCCCCAGAGTTTGTAAACATGCTTAGACCCTTCCAAGCACTGGAAGCTTTGGTGCTCATGATAAGTCCAGGCCCTACGTATGCATTTATGGTGTGCTGCCTGCACTGACACCACCAGGCTCTTGAGAACCAACATAACACAACGGCTACCAGGTAAGTACACTGCTGGCATTCATCCTGTCTAGGACAGGATAGAACAAGGAGCACTTGTTTTTCTGAGAGAATAACCTTTTTGTATTGAAATCTATGTCAAATAATGAAATGTTACAAACTTTATGACCTGAAGGATTGTCCCACTTTTCCCTGACTTCAGCTAGAAGTACCTCAAGCGAAAAATATTTGAATTTGCCCCATTAGGCTTGTGTTGCTGTATTTCCTATCTCTTCCAGAAGGTTTAATTCCATTAGTAGCTCACCTCCAGCAAACTATAAAGTTTCTCCATCCAATAAAATGAACACTTCAGAATAAACAATCTCTTAATGCCCACCTCTACCATGGCACCTTCTGTCAAACACAGATACGTATTAAAAATGTACCTGATCTAAACTTCAGCTTATAAAGGATTATGACATGCAAAGTTTTGATCAAGACAGGTATATGAATTTAGAATTTGCCTCATTCTGAAGTTTTAGTTTGAATTCTCTTCCAATTAAAATGTTAGTGACACCTTATTAAATGACACATTGTATCCCTGTTTGCATAAAAGACTATCCTGCTTACAGGGAAGCAGTTGTTCATTTAATTTTGGTATTACCAAGTTTTTTTTTATCTTGGACCATGCAGATAGGAGTACAAGGTCAGACCAACTCTAAGACTCTAGCTGCTGTATTTAATTCTGCCTTGACTTGTTGACAGCAGCTGCTGATATGCATCTTTCACAAAGCTGACCCTTGTTTGCTGCCACTGCTGGAAAGTTTCTATTGTAAGGGGACTCTCAGAGCCTAAACCAAAGGTCACAGTTGTTCAGTGCACTGCATCCAGTTCCCATAATTAAAAACATTCATTAAACTCTTTGGTTAATATGCCTGTGTTTGTATTTGAGAACTCATTAACTATTATACACATCAAAAGACGATTTTAGAACTGCAGGGGAACTACCTCACTATGTAGATGTGTGGGAATCAGCTGTAAAATGAAAGAAAATAATGAATAATTGTTCTCCAGGAATGAGACTCCTATAGCCAAGGCCCTGGCAATGATAGAAGAACTTACCAAAGCCAGAAAGTTAACAATTGCTTAGTATGTTCTGTCTTGCAGGGATAATTTCTTAGTTGAGTTTTCCATATCTGGACAATAGACAGCAACAACTTGTTCATCTCTGGCGATTTCTTTTGTAATGTTCAAAAAGTACTCCTGGGGATTAGAAATAACAAAAAATGAAAAGAACTGACATTTTGTTGAGGACCATAATATTTAGCTTCTTTTCAACCAAAATATGAGGGTGCCAGGAGTGATGGAGGAGATCATGCACTTCTGGTCAGACCTCACTGTTCTGCTAGGGTCCTCAGGAGAGGAACATTGGCTAAGCAGTGAAAGTCCCTCAATGAGTGTTTCTTGACAAGTCAGTAGAACCAAAAAGGGACTTACATTTCTAAAAGTGCTTTAACCTCCAAAGCCCCCCACTGAAATTCTCAACATCCCTGCTCAATTGCTGCGTAATCTTAACCTGCCTAAATTAACTACCCAAGCTTATAATGCTGGGCACATACACAGCTATCGGTGGTGAGCTGCTCAGGGCAGGACTGTATGTCCTGTGTGTAAGGATTTAGATCATTTCACCTGCAGGATCTGTGACTATATTTTCATTGTTCAGAAAGATCTCATGATTTTGCAGTTTAAGGGGCCAGTTGGGAACACTGCAAAGGCCAGTGGCGGATGTGGGTTGCAGTCTTTGTGAATAACTAAAGCATTTTCTCTAAAGAGAAACTGGAGCTATCCCTTTGTTGTGCCATCTCAAAATAACCTGAGATCCAGTAATATGGGGAAGTGAAAGACATAACCACACATCCAAGTTAGGCAGATGAAGAAGGAGCTGAGCTGGGGATCCAGCATGTTACAGGAATGCTCAAGGAGATGATGCTACTGTTCTCTTTGGAGATCTGTTGAAACGTCATGATCCAAAGATGGGTTGCTACTTCTGATGGCTGAGTAAGCAGATAGAGCACCTTTTTTCCTCTGGTCCTGGCAAATAACAGGTTTTAGTCCCACCTGTGTCCTCAGCACTTTCAATTAATTACTGTAAACAGCAGCTTCTCCATGTTGTGGCTTCTGTAAATCCCATTATTGGTACTTAATTTTTTCCACTGTATGGAAAATTCAGTCTCTAGATCGGAGCTAACAATTTCTGGACACTTCAGGTCATTCTAATGCTGTGCCTCTTTGAGGAGTCAGCCCTTAGTATCTTTTTTTTTTTTTTTTTAATAGTCTCAGTACAGGGTTAGGGTAGTTTAAATAACTGAGACCTGTTGATACAGGACAGGTGGCAAGTTGGCAGTTCCAAACTGATCAGTCATCTGCAAGCAGCTTTTCTTCCTTTTGTTTCAAATTAACCATTAAACTCATGATAGATGCTGAATAATAGCTTTGCTGGAGTGTCCCAAGAGTACACTTGGGAATGTTTTGTTCTGATTATTAACATTTCAGTAAGATCAAAAATAGATGTTGCTACCTGTGATTAGTAGTCCTGTGGTAGATAAAAATATTTTACTTGGTAACTTTTCCTGTTTATTTGAAAACATACATGAAAGGCTTCTGTCCATGTGGCTAGAGACCTCTATATGCAATAGGAGTGGAGAGGTTCATAATTAAAATTGCTTCATGTTTCTATTTTTTTTTTCAATTGCTTTGCCAAATCCAAACCACTGAGACAGTCAGACTGAGTACATGGAACATAGCAATGGAGATTCTAAAGGTGTTTTAAATTCTCTTTAGTCAGCATCCTGTCTCTGGTAGTGCATATCAAACACTTAATGTGGTCTTTAAAGATGTCTTGACCTTGAGATTGCATTACTCAGGAATTTCCTAAGACTTCAGTGTTCAGTTTTGAACTTCTCACCATTTTAATTTAGCTGAGATATAATTTTTATCAGACTAAAAATGTGCAGAAAATGTAACCAGGAACCAGATTTGAAACATTCTGATACACTTCTGGTAACCACTCTGCATGAACGTTTGTACAAGCAAAGTTTTACTGATGTGAAATTTCTTTGGAAAAGTTAATTTGGGGCCAGTAGCTGAAACTTACTTTCTGATCAGCTGTAAATCCTTTTAGGCAGAAAGCAATATGTTTCCTGCTTTTTCAACTCAATCTGTCCATAAAAAGCTGACCTTTCTCTGAAGCAGATCCTAGTAACCAGCAGTGAGAAAAAAATTCCAAGCCGAGATGTTGAAGTTATCTCTTGGTGACCATGTCAGGATTGCTTCTTTGCAGGTGCTCTTGCTTTGGACGCATCTTGTGGGCAGGTCCTTTCTTCATTCTGTGGCTCCTCATTTGTGCATTGCCTACACTGCTGACAAGTAGTGAAAAAATTCCTGCTGTGAATGCAACAAAGAGCAAGGCCCACTGAAATGTCCTCCTGAACACCCTGAAGTATAAACGCTGAGGAAACTTCTAGGATCTGGCCTCCATCAGTAAGAATCATGTACTGCAAAGTCACGCCATGTTGATTAGAAGCCTAGGGTACATTGCCAAGCATGAGGAATGTGAGAAGAACAGAAGCCAGACTGTTAAAAAACCTGTATTGGAAGTATATATGTCTTTAGGATGGCAATATTTGAATAGTATCTTGTCATCAATAATCCTGTATGAATTCTGCTACTGCTAACAAGGATCTGCTTGCAGTCTGCTTTGACAGAGTTTCTTGTAGCTTCAAAGCGATAGCAAAGGTTTGTGATGGTGGAGAGAGACGGCAAATCTGTACACCTTTAAATCCCACTAATACATGTTGTAGGTCTATGAAATTTTGCCCAGCAGTGTTTACTAGGGTATTAGTGAAGCAATGAATGGTAAATTTGTCTTCAATGTTTTCACAAATTGTTGTGACATGTGTGCAAAATTTTTAGGAGAATTTCAGAATTCCATTTCATCTTTATGTCAGGGACATAAAGAAGGTAAAAATCAATATAAATTTGAATTCTTATGCGGGGGAACATTTATTAATTGCTGTGCTTGAGTCAATTCTAGAATATTCACTTCAATTTGGTTTGGCAGGAAAAGGAGCAAAAAGAGTCCATCAGCCCAAATTCTTTTTTCTACTGTATTATTCTGGCTATTGGTCATTTCCAATAAGTTTAAGTTTTGTCATACTGAAGCCTGAATTCTAACCTCATTCTAGGTTTTGTTAAAACTTTAATGTTTATCTTATCCAGTCAGGACAAAATTTTCTAAGCGAATTCAGGAGCTGTTTGAACAAGAGATCAATTCTTGTAGATCGATTATTTTAGGAATTCTAGTAAACCAGGAATATAAACCTTGATGCCTGACAAATGCTTGCACAAATTTTTTGCTGTAGTTTCCACTCCCTCGAGGAGTCTGTTCCATGCAGAACTGTGCTGTTCTCTCTCAGGGGTTTTCAGTTCCTCCACCTATCAGGTATTTGCTTTCAACAGCAAATTGTTCTCCCATATTAGCTAAGTGTTTTCTTTCTGGGACACAAGTTTATCTTGTATCATTTTGGATTCTTCCACTGAAAACAAAGGGTGTTTCTCTGTAATCAGCCAAAGAGTGCATCGCCAGAACTGTAACTTTTATTCATTGAGAAAAACCAGGAGCTTAGTGAGAACTTAAAGTGTAAAAGTGTAATCTTTACAATAGTTACAAGAGCATGAGCTGGAGTAGCGAGGAAGATAAATGGGTATGATTATTTTATTAATGAAACAGGGCTCCTGGCAGAACTGGAAGTTGAGACATCAGAAAAGAAAGTCCTGGAGAGAAAGCTTAAAGGAATAATTACTGGTAACAATAGCAGACAAGGAATGAAAGTTGCAGAGAATAAAAGTATGGGACAGGCATAATTTTGATCAGTAGTACAAACAGGTAAGAAAATTTTCAGGATTACTTTTAGTTGAGCAAAGATTAATTTGTACGCTTTTTCTTTCTGCATGGAAATGATCTCACATTCCATTTAAACATAGTCTACTTCTCTGGGCTATGTTTAAAGAAAATGTTGAAAAGGACAGTTATTATGAATTAGTGAAAAAAACCTACTGATCAGCTTCTCAGTTATAACCATATATAAATCAGCTTTGATACTGACAGCACTTACCATTTACCAGTGGTAAAGGAGATATTAGGTCCACTGTATTTTATATGTGACATTTGTAAAACGACATCACAGCAAATTGTAATCACAAAAGCTACCCTCTCTGAAGAAGTCAAAAATTAATTTCTCAATAAGAATTGTGAATCATGCTTGGATAATAGGGTCATCAGCTCCTCTCAATACACAGCAGATATCGTACTGAGGCTTGAGGAAATTCTGCAGTAAGACCACGGAAATCCTACAGCACAATGAAAATCAAAGCTAATCATTGTGTTGCATAATATTCAGCACCAAAGCCATTTCTGTACCCTCCCACTCTTTCTCTCCTCAGGCCTCAACATTCATTGTCTCTTTTTCACATTTGTGCATTCTCTCTTCTCCTTTTTTTTCCTTCATCCTACGCTTCTGCCCTGTGATATACACTGGTGAAGGGATTTATGTGAATTAATTTCTTAAATACCTTTCCTCATAACTGCTGTTTGTCCTCCCAGTGTTTGCTCTTGACAGGGGGGTTTGTGTATCCCGGATATCAAATAATTCCATTTGGATTCTACTGGAGCTGAAACCTCTGACTTTTCTAAGCTTTTTCTTCTGTGTAGGAATCTGGAAAGGCATTTGGCATTTACAAAAGAAATAAACAAACAAAAAAAGATCTCCCAAACTGGAAGAAAATTGCTCTAACTTTTCTTAGTAGGAAAACCATTTATGGTGATATTGTGAAAAAACACTTGTAAATCAAGCTTGTTAAAAAAAATATGGAAGTCATTCCTGCTTATTAGTTCCTTCGAAGAAATCCAGTTGCGTAGAAGTGACTATTCTGAATGGTTTATGAAAAGTCTAACTTCCATGTGAGGTTATAAGCCCCTTAGCTTGCCAATGGAAGAAAAGTTATTTTCAGTCACACAAACCAGTCCAACTGAATAGACTCTACAAAGTTAACAACATGTATTTGACATACACATGTATTTCTAGTATAATTTGCTTTCTATCATATATGAAAAATAATAATAATAATAAAAAACAAAAGAAAAAAGAAAAAGAGAGCTATGATTTTGATTTTGTAACAAGAGGTGCTAATTAACAGTATCTTCCCTCTTCTTCCCCTTGGTCCATTTCCTTCACCAAAGCACAAGCTACAATAAGATAGTTCAGCAGTCAGGTATGTGTTTGTGTGTATAAGTATGTTTGTGTGCATGCCTGAACATATACTCATCTGGTCACACAAAGATTGAAGCTGTGATTGCTGCTGCTACAGAAACTGGCACAGATGATTCCTAAAACGCTTCAAATGTATTTTAGGTACCTTTAAAAAAAAAACAAAGGAGGAAGAGTGCAGGGCAATAGGAGAAGCTGAGGCAAAGAAAATAAATAATCCTGTTGCCATAAAAAAAAAATCTCGAAAGAAGGCAGAGATGGTCTAAAGACAAAAATTGTTGATACAGAAAATACAGCATAAAAAAGTGCTTATGACCAATGTGCTATCTCTTTGCTCTGTACTCATAGACCATCCATTAATGGTGATGCTCAGCTCCAGGCTTATTGCCATGGCTAGGATCCAATTTCAAGATCCATTAGCACTCCTTACCTCTTGAAGCTTCTTTAGATCAGCCACTGTTCATGATACGGAAATTACACATTAATTTGCTCAATAGAATTTAAAATGAGACACACCAAGATTGCCCTTGGCAACAGACATGAACTGATCGATGTTAACTATTCCCTAATTTCATTTATTGTTCAGTGTTGTTCCACTTTGTCTTGCAATCCATAGTATTCATAACCCAAAATAACAGAAAATCACAACCTCTCAGGCATTTTTAATATAAACAAAGCTCTAGGGTGTAATGGATCTACAAGCTAATTTAGAGGTTAACTTGTTGCAAAACAGCTTATAGGAAGAGATTCATGGCTGATGTTTAAGTAACTAAGGTGATGTGGGCAAATCAGTGTCACTGTTTCACATCTGTTTAGCAGATATGACTGAACGACTGCATGGTTGACCCATGTACTCAGAGGAGTACTGTGGATTTATATTTATTCAGTGTTGGCACTGAATGCTCTAACTTGTGGTGTGGGCAGTTTGGCTTTGTTTAATGAACTACCACTGTGAGTAACTTAGATCAAAAGAGGTCTGTAATGTTATGTCCCAGGAAGACACAGAGGTACTGTGCTGGTATGTGAGAACAATGTTCCTCCTCAGACCTGGTAGCCTCCTGACATCTCCTTCTGCTCAAGTTAGAGACTGGTAAAAACACCAAAGCAAATCCCTACAAGAAAGCTGAAGCCTCACATACCTGTATTCCCTGTTGCCTTAAAACTCCCCTGAATCGTTTTCTATGGCATCTGGTGGCTGTGTCTCGTGAAGAGAGAAGACAAAGCCCTTCCACAAGTAGCTATTGGCTTTTGAAAAGGCATTTTGTGCTTTACCTGCCAGCTGCAAAGTACATCTGGGGCTGTACATAAGGGTTTCAAATCTCATATCCTTCTCCTCTTCCTGACAATAGCAGTGTTACCACTAATTAAAGATAATTCTAGAAATCTCCTCAGGCAGATGTGGCCAGTTGGCAAGGTTTAATGGTCTGTGCTCTTACCCTTTTTTTGCCCTGTTCTGTTTAAATGTCCTGTGCTCTGCATCCTCTGTGCTGGTGATGCCCAAGGTGCAAGGCACAGAGGCACAAGATCTAACACGCTGCCAGCAAGGCCCAGAAGAGGAGCTGTCAAGCTTGCTTCTAAAAATAAAGGGTGATGGGATGTAGGTTCATGGATGATTTTATGTAGAATAAGACAGCTCATTCTCTTTCTCAGTGAATCGTGGACAGCTATTAAGCTGCAGTATATTGGTCTTTAATTAGCAGGAATAAGAACATGTTTAGAGAGTATAGGAAGGAATGGAACAGAGAAAAAAGTTTAAGTAAGTTTTTCTCAGTAATTTTTTCCCCTTAGAAAATCCCCAGAAGGATCATGGTACTAATTTAAATACCTAGTACACTCTGGCTGGTCCCCATGTGAATGGAAGGAAGTTGCTTTTAGAAAGCTTTGTTCAATGGAGGTGTGTTTATATTTTCCATTTTAAAAGTGTTCTTCCATGTTAGTAATAAAACCACCTTTTTTTTTTTAATGCCTAAGATCATTTTGGAAAGCATCCCTGCTGAGTCCCTTGCAGGCTGCCTACTCCTCTCATGTATAAAGTTCATACCTTTTGTGAAGACAGTTTTAAATTCTGACAGACTGGCCTCCAAGCTGGCACTCTGAACGCTGGTGACCAACAAGGGAACTAGCACTTTCCCAGCCGTCTGTGCAGAGCTGGTTTGAGCAGCCCCTTCTGGGACACACCAGCCGTGTTTCCAGACATCCTGTTGGAATGCCACCTTTCAGGATGCCTAGGGACCACGCGGCTGCTCCACACCAGGAGGACTTCGCTCAGAATAAAAATGACAACAATGCACTTTTTCCCACCTGGAGCTGCACATAGCAGTGATCATGCCATTTCCTACTCAGGCAAGCTCCGTTAGGACTTTTTAATAAAATTAAACATTTAAAATGTTCAAACTGGATGTGATTTGTCTTTTGGCCATCTGGAACCACAACCTGTCCAGATTCGATGCATGTATCCAGAGCATTCTTACTCCTGCCCTTGGCTCTGTGCCGCCTCGCTGATCTCATTGAGATTTGCCATACACAAGGGCTGTTGCTTTTGTCTTTTTTTTAATCCACTCCCTTCCTTTCTGCACAACTCTATATGACTGAACCTTATAGACTGTGCCATTTGGTCTTACTCTTGACACACTGTATAACTGCTCCCCAGACTCCTCTTCCTGCCTTTAAAACATTGCTGCTTCAGCTGCATTGACCCATGTATATGTGTGCTTGCCTTTAATATTTCTGCCACCATTATTTAAGTATCATTACAATTTGTGCACTGCTGTTGCAGCTATGCTTTCTGATGGAAATAATACCTTCAATGCAGTCCCTGAGCCTTAGCTATAAAAAGCAACATAACAATGAAAAACAAGAAGTTGAGGTAACTAAGTATAATGCCAGGTACCTTTAGTAGGCTAGAAACCTTGAAAGAGCTGGATTCCAAATGGACAAGCAAGTTTGCAAGTAGTGGGGTGAATGATGCCTGGCTTTTGATGTAGAAATCTATGTGGATTGTCCAATGGCTATTAAAGAGTAACTTGTCTACTTGTCCCTTCTGTGTGGCACCAAAGTCTCCTAGGATTTACCTACATTTTCATTTTCACAAAACCAGGCTTTACTCTCTGAAACCACCAGCAATTTGTCAAATTTGGTTGAAACTGTCACCCAAAATATAAAATTGGTATGGGACTCATAATGGCCTTCTCAGGTCAAGGTCTTCCCTTGAGCTTAACTACAACAGGGCACAGTTTAATAGTCAGATATATGTCAAAATGATTACCAGTTCTGTATTACCTAAAAAAAAAATCTCATTTTGTTTTTCAGAATTTAATAAATCATTCATCTGGAGGCCAGAAGAAGAACAGAGGCTAGAATCCAACCTTTGAGATGAAAAGGAGAGAGTTTTCAGTGGTCAGCCTCTTCAAAAAGGTAAATGTTGACACTCAGCTCCCCTTTGTCATATGCTTTACCCCTTTTAAAGTTTAATGTATTTGCCAATATTGGTCCTTCCACGAATCTTTCATTCTTCTCTAATGTTCAAAAAAATAAACTTCATCCCAGAAATGTTGCATTCAGCATAGAGTAGCCGTGAACCTTCTTCTTTAGATTTCACAATGTCATTGAAGTTGTCTTTGAAACTTACCTCTAAATGAATTCTGTCATGGGTTTTTGTAGCAATAACAATTTACCTGACACTCTTTATCCTTCACATATCCTTGAATTTCTGTTTCTCCAGAAAACTTTGTACTGGTAATTTCGTAGAAGCTACCACTGTAAACCAATAATACTCTGTGTCTCTTTTTTCCCTCAAAATGTAGTAGCATCAAGAGCTAAGCGCAGACAGTCCTACACATTTAATCTGAAACTTCTGTAGACTGTATTTCTAGATGTTGTGTGTTTCTTCTACAGATATTGCAGTATGTACTATGCTGTCAATGTTCCCATTAAAGATCTGCTGGGATTTGGCAATAGCTACATTAAAAAACTGCTGGAAGGGTCTCCAAGAGACAGTCCATCCCTCAAGACAAGATTAACTATACATGTTATCATTGCTGATAGATGGCTGTCTAACATATTCCTAAAGACCTCAGTGATGGAGAGTCTCAAAACAAAGTATTCAACGCTCTATTTTTCTTAACTTTTCATAGTTTAGATTTTTTACTTTGTTCTTTCTTGCCACAATTTATTATATGGGTAGAACATACTTTCTCACCTTTATACAGTAACCTTTCGTACTTGAAGATTTTTATCAAGGCCTCCCTAAGTCTTCTAAGGTGAAATAGCAGCTCTTTGAATCATTCCTCATAGATCATGTTTTCTAAACTTTGGGTCATTTGCCTTGCTTTCCTTTAGACTACCCACTTCTCACCATGCTGTACTCACACCTGGGCACCAGACTCCAGCTCAGGTCTTCTCCTCTGCCCGATGGAGCAGAAAGAGTCCATTCACTGTCCTGGTTTCAGCCGAGATAGAATTAATTTTCTTTATAGTGGCTGGTATGGGGCTGTGTTTTGGATTTGTGCTGAAAACAGTGTTGATAACACACTGATGTTTTAGTTGTTGCTGCACTAGTCAAGGACTTTTCAGCTTCCCATGCTCTGCCAGGTGCACAAGAAGCTGGGAGGGGACACAGCCAGGATAGTTGATCCAAACCGACCAAAGGGCTATTCCATACCATATGACGTCATGCTCAGTATATAAAGCTGGGGAAGAAGAAAGAAGGGGGGAAATTTGGAGTGATGGCGTTTGTCTTCCCAAGTAACCATTACACTTGATGGAGCCCTGCTTTCCTGGAGATGGCTGAACACCTGCCTGCCCATAGGAAGTAGTGAAGGAATTCCTTGCTTTGCTTTGCTTGTGTGCGCGGCTTTTGCTTTACCTATTAAACTGTGTTTATCTCAACCCATGAGTTTTCTCACTTTTGCTCTTCTGATTCTCTCCCCCATCCCACCGGGGGGGAGTGAGCGAGCAGCTGCATGGTGCTTAGTTGCCAGCTGGGGCTAAACCACGACATTCACATATCTTGCCAGGTATACTCCTGTGTGATTGCCTTCTTCACAATAACATTATACCTGGCTTGTAGTTCAATGCAGCTCTCTTTCACCCTTTGCCTATTGATTCTCTTCTAAGGCACTGATGTTCCTCATCTTTTTCTTCATCTGATAGTTTTTACTCAAGCACAGCTCCTGTCACTTGTCTGTAGTGAATTGTATCCCATTTTTTCTAAAATGCAGCCATGACCCTTTTCAATCCTAATGCTGTTCTCCAACCAACATGTAGTCCTTCCCACCTGGGTAGCACCTGTAAATTTGTAATAATCATGCTTTTTATTCCATTGACCAGATTGTTAGTGAAAACATTGAAGAAAACTGAACCAAGAACAACACCCTGCATTCAAAGCAATCGTCCATTTTTGCACTGAATTAGTGGCAATTTCTTTCTGAGTATGGTGATCCAACTTGTTGTTCATCCCCTCTGTGACAAAGTCTATCCGGCAGCAGCATGGACCAACAAGTCCCTCAGGGCTGGGGAGCCAGAGCTGAGCATGACCCAGCACTGGCCATGCCCTCACCCATGGGGCACAGTCCTACATGGCTGGTAACGGGGTCCATCAACAGACCCCAACATGGCAAGTGATGAACCAGGGCCAGGGGCTCCAGCCAGGAGCAAAAGAAGACGGAGGCAGAAACAGGACTGGAGACTGGCACTACTGCGGTATCACTGGGGCAGAGATTGATGGCCCTGGGGGGACTGAAATGCATTCCTGAGCCATCAGCAAGGGAGTGGGGGAGAGTGCCAGGGAGCTGAAATGGGGTCCTGGTCCATGGGCAGGGTGGGGCGAAGCCCCACGTTGGCTGGGGACATCTTGGCATATTGGTGCCCACAGGGCCAACGTGCTTATAAGACTGTCCTGCAAAAATTTCAAAAGTTTTACCAGAGCTGTGGTGTTTGACATGTACTGTGTTTTTGTTGCTTTCCCAAGACCTGTTATTGAAGGTGGTTTATTTGTTTTTTTTCAGTATGACTATTGGCAGCCTTAATTTTCTTAGGAGTGATTGATTTTCTTCTGCAAACAACATAGGAATTTAACCCTGCTCTGAAGTGAAGTAGGGACCTCACTTTACTTTTTGTGCCTCTTTCTTTTCTGACACTCACTCCCCTTTTTTTGGTACAATGCTATTAATACTGACAGAATATTAAATGCCTATGAGCAGACAGATTATACACTTAATAATCTTTAGCTAGCTTTTATGAGAGGAAGTGACCACAGCTTATATTTCAGGTGAAAAGTAAACTGAAGAGTGGACAACGAGTTTTATACTCCTTTCTAACGTATCCAATGCATTTGAGTTAGTTACCATGGCAATCCCACCCATTTGATATTTAGTTTTGACTCACAGCTGCTGGAGTCTCTGGCATTGTTCCGGAATATTTTTTTTTTACTATAATAAAAATGCTCAGACTATAAGCATCCTGCTTGAGGCATAAGCGGCAGCTTGATAAGGAAAAGGTGCCTGCTGCTTAAGCAATATATTTTACTTTTAGGGGGTTTTTTTTAAGGGAAATGAACTAAATGGCATCTGCCTCATCTTACAATTTTCAACTTAGATTGCACAAAGTACATTTCAAAAATTGTAAGCTACTGCAGTAAAAGTGTATTTGTTTTTTCTTAGATTACAGACTTTGAGGGTCTTCACATAAATGCTTTTTCATACAGAATAAATTGAGCAAGCCTATGTTTGAGCACAGAGAGCCATTCTGTTCTGTGTGTGGAGCTCCTAAGGCGATGGGAATTCTGTACCAAAATAGACTCAGAACGATCCTATCACCTGCAGTCTGCAGAGTCCACAAACCTCTTCTGCTATTTTTCAAAGCTCCCTCAGACTTCTGTTTAAGACCCTTGCTCAAAAAAATCTCCTCCTTTGATCCAGTTTGTATAGCTACCTTGTCTACTCCTCTTAGCCTACCTTAACCTAGTCTCTACTTAAATGTCAGAAGATGGTCTTCCCCCCCATCTTATATTTTTAATGGTCCATAATCCCACCTTTGTTTTATTTTCACCCCTTCGTTCTCCATCTCGTTGCTTTAGGGCATCCTGATCCTGAAATAGTCTAATTAAAGACATAAGGTGTATTCTTGTGGGAACAGCAGACCAAGAACTCCTAATCCAGCTGGTGATACCATGGTATTCTTAGAACACGAGAACAATTGCTGTGACATTATGTGGAGAAAGAAATTTAACATGTCTGTAATAATCAGTTTAATCTTATTTGGAGCCCCTAATATAACTTATGCATCGCCATATGAATACTTTGTGATGTATCACAAGGAAGTCTTAAAATTGTTTGTTAGCTTCTCCATGCACTGGTTATCAGAATATATTCTATCCTAAATTACATCCACTCTCCAGCTATGCTTTTTGTGTAATATCTACTAAAAATACTGATATTTTTGAGACACTATATTACTTTAGTTTAATAAAGCTAACTATTGTATTACTATGTTTACAGCGTAGAAACCTAACTGGGTTCCTAACATAACTGTTTATTTTACTTCTCTGATGACAATTGGTTATAATTTGTCAGTTAATAGATCTTTTTTAAAATACATTTAAAGTGCATATTGCAAGTTTGATTATGTAATCAGCAGCCTACTCATGTTCTGATGGTTTATTGATAGCTTAAAGCATTTTAAGGAATATGATGAATTTTTTTCTTGTTGTTCTACTTCCACTAGGGAACTTTTAAGATCGCAGTGAAAAGAAGGGATTGACAAAAAGAAACTCACTTCCTCCTGCTGGTCCCATTAAAAATTCTGCTTGGAAGCTTGGCAAGGTGAACTCACTGAGGAACTAACGTTGACAGTCCAACTTCTTTGATAAAATCACCTTCATAAGTACATATACCTTTTAATACACATTGCAAAATGCTACATGTTGGTATCTACTGAAAAAAAATTACCAGCTACTTGGTCAGGGGCCAATACCTAGCCATCTTATTTGCTGTTTACTTGCTTTGCAATCTACTTGCTTTCAGGCTGCATGATGACTCCTCAAACCAACATTTCCTTAGCAAAAAAATCTACTCAAAAGTGACAACTACATGTGCTGAAAGAAGCTGTCTGTTCTACCTCTCTGTTAAATATTGCTTCTTTTTTGGATTATACTTTATGTCTCATTTCCATCACTTCTTTATGGTCAAACATTTTGTCTTTGATGTAATTCTGCCTCAGCTGTGTGTGTAAGTGGATTTAAGAAGCCTAATAAAACCAGAATTTTGTACACTAAATTACTGTTTACAGTAATCTAAAACTAAAGTGAAATCCCACTCTGTCTAATTTGTGCGTAAGTTTCAAATGCCTCACAAAGCATTTTTTCTTAAATATTTGGCCAAGTTTCTTACCCAGTCAACAGAAAGAGGTTGGTAAATCTAAAGCTTCCAGAAGGAAAACTTAATGTCTAATTTAGATGCTTAAACTTGGCTCTATCACTGAAGGTCTTTAAAAGTGAGCAATTTTTTCCATTGATAAATTAAGCAAATGCTTTAGGAAGTGCTTAAGATACATAAGGCTTAGTCACAACTTAGGCACATTAATCAGGTGGATTTGATTCTGAATTAATAGGATTTTTTTCCCACTTTTCAATGACTCTGCCATGCTACCTTCTCAGATACAGAGCAAAGCTGAACTTTAGGAGCAATATTCTCTACTATTTTCTATATAATTTTGTAATCTAATGTTCTCCCCTCCTTATATTTCAATATTATTTTGCATTTACTATATGTCTTAAGAGATTATTTTGGATTTTTTTTAAAGTTTTCCCTTTAGATCTCTTTTCAGTTGAAGATATTCTCCACTACCTAACAAATTTGGTTCTTTTGTTTTATAGGGATGTCTTCCTGAGTGGTTCTGAAAACACCTGATTTTTAACATTAGTCCTCAACTATTTTTTCCTAAAAGGAGTTACAATTTTAAGTTGCTTCAGACTGAACACAAAAAATAAGGTCTCCCAGATCCTCTCTGTAAATCTTAAAACTATAACTTCCACTTTTCTTTTTTTAAGATTTCCCTAACACCTTTCTTGCCCATTCTTTTCTTCTTCTTCCATTTTGCATTTAATATTTTTCCCTATCTCTTTGTTCTTCTCAAAATTCTCTTGGCCTGATTTCCATTTAAAACCATTATCTATTATTTACCTTCTCTATCACTTAACTCATTCCATACCTGACTTAATTAAACTCCTCTGTGCCTCTTAGTAAGAACTTGACTCATATCTGCTCCATATACTTTGCAGAATTAATAAGTTTTAAAAAAAAGGAGTAAATATTAGTATGCCCATGATTAGATTACAATTACAGGGTGGTAAGATTGCATTATGAGAACAAAAAAATAGTTTTTTATACTTGTAATGGAATATTACCTAGTACATTTTGTTACTTTAGAAAACACTTTTCTGAAGACCTTGACTTCTGATACCAACTTGTCAATGTTTGAAGTGTATTGCTGCTGTTTCACTGGTAAGGTATTACTTTAAATATATTTCTGTTTAATACAGTTGTGTTCCCACATTCCTTTACATACTTAACTCTTCCTGTCAAGTCTTTTTTTTTCTTTTTTTTTTTTCTTTTAGTGGAAGCCAAGGAGTAATAGTTAGCAGCTTATAAATGATTACTCAAATTACACAAATTGTAGTCTAAGTAGGAATTAGGTTTTTGCTTATAACTGGGGAGCTAGTACTAAGTACATGAATTATGCTATTAGTATAGATAGGGTCCCCCAATCCTCCCTCCAGGGGTACCTGTTTCCAAGATACAACATGTTTTTCAGAAAGTCGGTTTGGTTACAGAAGCAGCATAGCTCCATGTGGTTAGTCCAGACACTGTTTACTACAAACAAGCCTGATTTCTTCAAGTAAGTCTACTCTAAGTCACTGTTACTTACTGTTAGATTTAGCTCCGAAACAACCTGCAATTGAATTCTCTGCCTGTAAAACTCTCTCATCCCCTTAAAATATTGCAAAGGATCGAGAATTAGAGTAATGGAAATCATGTAAGTAACAAACAGATATAAAAATAGTGTTTTAATTTATTATTAAAATTCAGGGACATAAAGAAAAGCAAGAACATAGTTTATTTTTTAATGCAGCAGCCATTAGGGCTTATGTTTCCTGCTACAGGTCCTATAACATTTGCTTTACTGAGCCAAAAAAGTGAGCTATCTTGCTTTACAGTTGTTGGTGCTGTATAAACAAAAAATAAACTGTGAGCTTCCCAATGCATTGCAGTAAAATAGCTAAATATAGACAAGAATAAATCCCAGGTTCAGAGGTTTGCCAAGACACATTGTATGTTGAAATTTCCACTCCATTAGTGTGCCCACTCCATTTTAAGGAATATGCAGATTGAATGGCTGCAACACCCTTTCCTGTCTGTTCCTTACCTGTAGCCTCCCCATAATCAGTTCCATACTCTTGTGGATCCTTTTCTTCAACGAAGCATATAACCACAGTGTTTAGACAGCAAAGACACAAAGATACATGCAAGAGCTTTGTTGGCACCTTGCCTATGCTTGGAAGGCCAAAGTCTATTTCACACATTGCACGCTGCAGACATACAATGCGGCTGTGGAGCATAGCAGGAGTATTTCTTATCTCACCGTAGCGTCTGCTTGCTCTAGTTTGAATTCCAGCAGCAAAACCAATTCCCAATTGAGTTTGTACTTCATTATATACCAACCCTGAGAGGAATAGTTAGGCTGCAAGTTCAGCTTATTTGGCAAGGAAATGATGTCTTCTTGACAGACACCAAATTTGTGCAGATATACTGGTTGAATATTTTGCTTGCTCTTCTACTTAATCTATACAAGTGACTGGATACATGTGAGCAATTTTATGAAAAAAACCTGCTTCCATATTAAGAATGCTTATCCTTTTTCTAAGATTTCTGAGGGTCTTAAGCATTGTTTAATTCTGTTTTGGAGAAGTATTTGGGCTTTGAGTAATATAAGGGACTACCTCTGAAACACCTGTTACTAAGTCTTTGAGGGCTCTTTAATACATTTTTAATGAGAAATGACTCATTGATTTTCATTCAATCTCTCAGTTGAATTGAAAATGTTGTTAAAATAATGACATTTTACGCAATGTGAGTGAGGTCTCTGATGGACTTACCTGCCTTTTTGAATCTTGCCCCTCAGTCAGAAAGAGTCACTTACAAAAGTTTTGACAAATTCCTTGCATGCCCAAGAGTTAAAAGACTTTTAATATTACAAAACCAATACAGGCCCCCAGAGATCTACTACAGCCCATGTCTAAGCATCTAGGCACCCATCTTCCTACTTCAGTTTCAGTGGGTTCAAATTAAAATTCCTCATTTTGATGCATGAGGAACAAAGAGTTGAGCAGAAGCACCTCCTGCACCTCCAGTCTGTGTTCTGGTCTCTTGTCTTTGGAACAGATAACTTTAAACATGAGGTAATCCTAATAACAGAAAACTGGAAGCCATTTGTGACTCTTCTCAGTGTGTGTACCACAAGCCCAAAGCTATGGTTCTTCATGTTTGTCCTCTGAGTAGGTGACTTTATTGCACAGTAGCCCAGCTTCAACAGGATGCACTTCAAAAGTGTGTCTATTCCAGAGGACTGGCATTATGGGATACGGCCACACGTCATCTTTTGGCCATAGCTATGTTGGCTCATAAGGTCCTGTTGGAGGTTACTGTGTGCGCTCCTGAACCCACTTCCATAAAAGCACACTGGTTTAGGAAAGGCCTATTTTATACACTGTTTAAGTCAACTGTGTTAATTTGGTCTAATCTGAGTTTAGAGAGTGATTTTCATAAGATGCCAACCCAACGGAATGGGTCAGTAACATAAAGAGGGAGCAAAGGCCGTTGGAGGCATGGTAAGCCATAGCCATACCTCAACTTTACCTTGACGTGACTATTAGTTGAGAGTAACAGAAGTTTAGAAACAATCCATACTTCCTTCAAAGTCTTATAGAAGCTCTTGAAATAGCTTAAATGCAAGAAATTAGGCAATGATCCATTTCTTAGCTTGACAGCTTCATCCTCCTCTGCAAACATCTAATCGTATGGCTCCAGCTTTGACACTTCACTAGAACTAGTTCAGAACATTATAAGGGTTTTGATAAAGAACATGAGCCTTAGAGATTACTTTCTTCCAGAGCTGTATAGTCCCTCACAAAATGAGAGCTTTGTATTTTCTGAGCTTCTCTGTGCTGAGGGGAAAAAAAACAAGAAAGAAAGAAAAAAAAAAGTGAAAAATTTTAGTTTAGTGCAGAGACTGTATTTTGGAATGCTTATTCTCAAGTGCTAGTTCAGGTTGTTATTAGTTTATAAATCCAACACCAGCACTGAATAGGTGGGCTTATATATATTTGTAAAAATACATCTTTTTTTTCCTTGGCTGTAAAATTTTGTATTAAAATATCAAACGTGAGTGCTTGGGGATGGAGGAGCTTAGATTGTAATGCAGCAGTATTTTGCCTTACTACTAATTCCGATTACTGCTCTGATCTAAGCCCTACCTCTGCCCTCCAATTCATCAGTACCCTACCACTCAGCTGCTGGGAAGAGACAGCCATCTTGATAGTCTGACAGTTCTCTCTTAGTGACTTTATTTCCCTTTTAGAGTACTGCTTCTCTCTGGCTTGCTCAATAATCATACACAATAGCATCATGTAAAACATTTTACTTTGGTTATCTTCTGTTCATATTGCAAAGCTCTGGGGAGAAGATTACCCATCTTTTATTGACTAAGTAGCAGAGTCCTTATATACCAGAGATGATTATTTGAATCCTTTCTCCACTAGCTCTGAAGTATCTTACTCTCACTTGCAATCAGACATCCAGATTTCTGGGAGTTTTTAATTTTTTTTTAATTCCTTGCTGGAAAGCTGTTTCATGGCTCTTTATTATAAATTGCCAGATTGTACTTTCAAACTGAAAATACATAGGAATAATGTTAGGAAACTAAAATGAATTCCAGCACAAAAATCCCCCACCTCTGCAGTTTCTCAAGGATGGTGGATTTTTGTATAATAATCTTTTTTTAAAGTCATGTATTTTTTATGAGTCTGAGACACACCGATTCCAATAAGTCTTTGGGCTATGGAAATAGAAAGGAAACAGGATGTAATGTTGCATATCATAATATATGAAACAATCATTCAAATGTAGCTTGCAGTAAGTCAATAAACCTCTACTGTATTGAGGCAGCTGAAGTGTAGGATATTCATGCAAAAGATGTTTATTCAGTGCATGTGAAGACCATTTTTTTTCTAGTGTTCAAAATGTGCCTGAAATGTATTGCTAATTCCTCGCAACTAAACCAGTAACAATATGGTAGGTGTGTTAACAGTAGTGAGAAAAAGAGAGCATGGACAGCTTTTGGTTTTGCATTTCTTAGAACAGTAGGGAAGGTCCTGTGAATACAAGATTCTGCATTTCTTTAGTCTGCCTTGTGATGGGGGAAATGATTCTAGCTACGGGTGTTCAGGTCTGTGTGCTCTTGCCAGTTCTGAAGAATGAAGAAGGGGCTCGAGAATCTGTTGTTCACAGAATCTGAGGGCCTTTAGGCAGCTAAGTCTATGCTGCAGAGTCCCTAGAAAATCCTGTGTGCTTGCTAATAAATGTTAGTGGTTAGAGAACATAAACCACAAATCTTGACAACCTTCCAAGGTACTGTGGGTAGGTTAAAGTATTTTTATTATAGACATTAAGGGATGCTATTTGGACAAAGCAGAGTGAGATAGTCAAACCGAGGGTCTATTCAGTGCAGAATGGGGAACATGGGATGCAGGATGACTGTGCTGATTGCATTTACCAGAAGCTACCCCCATAGGAAGCAAGTGACAACTTCTTGTGACAACAAACAATGTAGAGGAAGTTGATCCCAGGGATGGGATCTGGGTCTGGAAATGGAATTAGGAGCAAAAGCTTTTCTTAGCGCAGGAGCAGGAACATGACTGTGGCAAAGGCCACATTGTGTGAGCAGCAAGGATTGTGCCAGTTCATGCACTCATTGGCATTTCTGGCATACAGATGACATGTACCACATCCTCTTGTCACAACCAAAGTCAGAAAATTAACTGGTTTTTTTGTGGGGCTGGCTTTGATCTAGGAGTGAACGCTGGGTTGAATGCTGGGAATACTGATACTGATGTTAGGACCAGTC
Organism: Ciconia boyciana; assembly: GCF_034638445.1. NCBI lineage: Eukaryota > Metazoa > Chordata > Aves > Ciconiiformes > Ciconiidae > Ciconia > Ciconia boyciana. The sequence goes on along the minus strand of NC_132936.1, from coordinate 18,633,115 downwards.
CCTTGAATAACCTGGGGCACAGAAGTCTGCTTGGCAGGAAAATGTCTCCATCTGCTGCTGCTGAAACTACTTCTCTTTGGTGTGTGGCAGTGATCCATAAAGTCAATTAGTCTATTTTATAGAAGGCAATATTTAACCAAATCAGAGGAATGAGATTCTCAAACCTTCTTATCAAAGCTGTGACACAGAAGCAATTAAGCAAGGTCTGAGCACACCTTTACAGCAAAGACGACACAGACACATTCAACTACTTTGAGGGAATGTGAGAGAAGTGATGGGGATGAACACACTTTTCCCCATCTCTCCCTGGACCTACCTAATGATGCAGGAGTCCAGTGCGGCTCAGAAAAATAAACATCTCGTGCTCACATCAAAATGGCTGTGATGAAAAAAGGAAACGGCATAGAATTCATCTAAAATAGCTTAGCTGTTACATTTATTTGCCTGAAAGAGATAAAAATGGTTTTGTTATGCTGCCCTCTAGGTTATAAGAGCAGCATTCATTCAGGAAGAAGGAGAGAAACAATGCTTTATGATTTTTCTGATAAAGCCAGCATGAGTCAGATTTCAAACATTAAGTAAAAAATACTTATCTCATGCTGATCACAATCAGTCTTCAAAGTAAAAAAGACAATGGGAAATCAATATACATCTCTACTCATTTGTATTCTCTGAGCAGAGAAAGAAGGCCATGTAATTGAATAAATCACTTACTATGAATTCTTCATTCAGTTTTCATAGCCAAGACTGAAGTCTCTCCATCAGTTATCATTATATAATCTACTTTACATTTCAGAGCCACACAAAATTATGTGTTGATAATTCATGAAGAAGTTTCAGGTTTTCCTCAAGGCAGAAACTTACTTCCAACTATTTCCTGCTTTCAGAGGTACAATGCCCTTCTAGAGATCTCTGCAAGGAGTTTGTGCAGGGCTAAGGTTCAAAAGGGAGAATTAGCAATAAGACTTAGAACCTGAATTAATGGAATAACTGCAAATTAATTTTATACCAGTGTAACTTTTACTTCTCGTGAACTTAAAAACAGGCTAGAATACTGTTCATTGTGCTCCCTCTTTAGCAAAAGTGTAGAAAACAAACAAACCAATTGTTGTCGTAAAATCCAACTTTATAACACACTCCATGGCTGTTTCAGAGAACATTCTGACAAACAGAATGCAAGGGACCAGGGGCAATTTAATTATAATTTTGTGCGTATGGAGGTTCACCAGATGGCAAATATCTTTGCTGCAAGAAGAAATCCTTGAAGACAGGGAATGTACAAAGTTCAGATGGTACTTTTTATATGTCTGATGTTAAGTAGAACTGGAGCTAATGATAACTGACCTAGTAAGAAAGACTCAAAGGTGGATAAGACTTAGTCATAGGTTGGGCCTCTTGAATACCCTCATGTTTATGCTTCTGAGTAATGCATTGTTAATTCTAACAAGGGTGTTCACACTTCAAGGGTGGCATATGAGTACATTTAGATAATGCCAATAATAACTTGTTTGTACAAGGCTAAGAATCCTCTAAACATCTGTCAGAAGTTTAGTTTTTTTCTTCTGCTAGAGAAAAATACTTTATTGGAATTACATGTTGTCTTGGATAATGCCATCCTATTTTCCATTACATCATCATAATAACTCTGGAGTGTGAGTCAGGGTACAGATTGTTAGAATTCCACCTGTGTTAGATTTGGGCTCTCATTTAAGTTCCATGTAACACTCCAGGACACCTACTTTTTGGGTTTATGCTGCATTTATTAGGTACCCTTATCTTTAGCTTCAGTGTTCCTGATGCACTTAAGTTTAATTGCTTACATTTGTCCAAAGCATCTCTTCTAGGAAAAAAAGCACTAATATCCCAGCAGTGCTTCACGGGGATGTAGATAAATACAGTTAGAAATCTGAACTCTATCCCTAGTGAAGCCAGAAAGGGAATAGGCATACAGGACTGTGATCAGCTTCATGTGATATTGGTTGTTGGAGGCACTACCTATTTTTTGTGCAATAGGCTAGTAGCTAAAGTATTTATCTAGGAAATAAAAGGCCATTATGTCTATGTTCTTCTCATTCTGAATGTGATGGAAACTGCAATGCAGTTACGCAGTGGGGTGTCCTAGTGACAGCCCTTGCTATCCCTCAGAAGGATCTTTACAGCAACTGAGCAGATGAGGCATGCAGTTAGAAGATGGCAAAACTGTTACACATTTTCCTCTCTGGAAAATTTATTCTGAACTAGGGATGATGTAATGTAAAATACACACATTGCTGGATAAAATATAAAAATATATAGGTGGATAGTTGTAGGAGGACTTGCTGAAGAAACTTGGGTACCAGGCCTCTGGCGGCGTGATATGGTTTAGGCATCCCCATGATCACGGAATGGTGGTGTTGTGTACCTTCCCCCTCCTGCATCATGTGATGTTCTTAATCTCCATTTAGCCCCAAAGTTTTTGCAGCGGGAGGCAAGCGAATAAGCAAATGCATGAAGGGTAGGCAGAACTAGCCAATAATACAAGCAGAGCTGCTCCTACTGAATTTCTAGTGTCTTGATTGAAATCCTATCTTTTTCTATACCTTAAATTCTCAATTTGTTTTTATCCAGATCCAGCCACCAGTGAATTCTCCCTCTTTTTATCCAGGTTCAGTCCTAGATGAAGCTGTGTAGAGGTGCTTGACAGCCATCTGTGCATAAACTCACCCTCGTGCTGCTGGAGACTGCAATGCAGAAATTCCCACACTGGCTCCACTCATGTGAGCGTGGGTCCAGAGGCAGTAAAGATGTATTTAGGGGGGCATCAGTGAGCTCACTAGGTCCGGACAGCACCATGCTAGCATAATGGGGTTGTTTACAGGCCTAAGCTGGTACAGTAGTGTGTTATTGTAGGTTGGCACTAGTTTGCACTCCCTGTGCTCAGATTGAAAAAGCTACAAAAGGTGTAGAAACAGGGTTTCATATTCATATCTGTGAGCATGTTTCAATATAGGAGAAAATGAGGAAATTATTCTGGCTACACCTACAGTATAATTAGAAAGTATAAATAATGTGTATTTCATTCAAACTGGCCCCAACACCAGTAACACTGAAAGCACGACAGAACCATCTTCAGTGCTGGCAGCACAAGGCTATCTGGAGACAAGGATGTGGTCTCAGCGGCTGAACCTATGCTGGCTTTTAGGCTTTTAGTCTCTGAGCTAAGTAAACTGAAGTAAGTACATACATATTTCTCTGGGCTGCAGCCACATGCCTGACTGTAGAGTGGATATAGCTTGAAAAGCAGGAGGTTGTGTTGCACTATACTTACCAGGACGTTGTGTTGCACTAGGAAGACAGTAATGTCAGCTTTATGGTATTTGCTCTGAAGCAATGCAGATCCAAAGTGTATTTTAAAAATACACTTGTTATCATTTTGTTGGTTGCCTGCAATGAATTAGTTAAATCAGTAAACAATTTAGAACTAGATCTCATAAAAATATATCCCTTGTTTAATCTTATGGCTTGCTCCAGACAGAATACTTTCTGCTATACTCTAGACTCCTCTTTCCAAGGATCTTAAGGCTGAGTGAAAAGAAATAAATTAGGTCTCCACCCACCCAAGAGGGAGAGGAGAGTTATTTGTCTACTATGCCTAATCTTTTTATTAACCTCCCCAGTCTGGATTCTTACTAATGATCTGACTGTAATTTTCCCCCCTGGAAACCGAGAAAGACCTACTGCCTTACACCTTTCTTCTGCCCAGGTGAATGAAGGGTCAGTCCCTAAGGTTCTGTAAAAACTTGCTCACGCTACCACAGCAGAGTTAGGGGTACTGTTTAACTCATTCATGCTAGGAGACTTGTAGTGAGTAAAGCTGCAAAGTCTTTATTACTGAGCTGCAATCAATTAATTGTGGACTCAGTGATCCATTTATAGTGATACTACTGCATATCAACACACCAGCACCAGAATATAGGAGAAATAACTAGAATACCTTCTGAAAAAGGCTTGCTGTCATGTGATGTAAATGTTGGCAAGCTATATGACAGTGCTTGAAAAGAAGGCAATCTTCAAACAAAATGCAACTTTCTTCTTCACTTTGAAATGCTTGCAGGTACTCTTAAACAGCTCTCTTTACTGCGCACTGTCTCCCTCTCTTTTTTAACTAGCAATCTTTGTTGAAATACAGTAAAGTTTCTTTTTTATTTTTAGCAGAACTGCAGAGCACTGGATGCTGGGGACAGCTGGAGTGTGTGGGATGTGGCATGCTATTTATTCTCCTCACTCTGAGAAAGCAGCAGATGGGTGACTACTTTATTAAATCAGAGTCCATATATGGTATCTTCCAGATGTTGACCACATGATCTGCCCTACTATGGCATGAAGAACCTATTCCTGCGTGCCCACTTTTTAAAATTCTGGTTCGTAAGTGCTCATTCCACCAAATTGCTAAGCTGCTGATTCACATCTGTCTTGTTTTACTGATGGAATAGGGTAGACGGGCTTTAAAAAAGAAGAAAACAACAACTGAGAGCTTTTCATATAATTTTAAGTACTTTCTGTTGCATTTATAAACATACAACAGAGCTTGCAGTCACTTCAAGTACTGTGGTGTATGCTTTAATGGCACAGCATGCTTATAAATACATCAGCATTTAAAGGAGCAGCAATATGACACCTGTAAGAAAGAGAGGGGGAGAGGACATTTTCAAGACTTTATGAAGCACAAGATATAGAAGAGTAAACAGCCATTGGGTGAGCAGCTGATCAATAGTGGAGGAACAAATCTCAGTGTCAGCTAGGAGGCATTAGCAATTGGACATCCATAACCACAAGGCCAATACTGAGTCATGACAAGCCCCAACCAGGCCAAAACTGAGTCTTGCCCAGCTGTTTTGGTTATCCATAATCAGCACATGGAGACCTCAGCTAATCCATGACGTCAAGACTGGAGGCAGCCTGGGCTGCAGTGATCATGCACTGGTGGAGTTCACAGTCCTGAGGGATATGGGTCAGGTGAAGACTAAAGTCAGGACCCTGAATTTTAAGAAAACTTCCAGCTCTTCAAGGAGTTACTCAATAAGACCCTCTGGGAAACTGCCCTCAGGGACAAGGGAGCAGAACAGAGCTGGCAGATCTTTAAGGATGCTTTCAACAGAGCACAAGAGCTCTCGATCACCAGCTGTAAGAAATCAGGAAAGGAAGGCAAGAAACCAACATGGCTGAAAAGAGACCTGCTGGTCAAACTAAAGGGCAAGAAGGAAATGCACAGGCAGTGGAAGCAGGGACAGGTGTCCTGGGAAGAGTATAGGGACACTGCCTGGTTATGTAGGGATGGGGTCAGGAAGGCCAAGGCACAACTGGAGCTGAACTTGGCAAGGAATGCAAAGAATAACAAGAAGGGCTTCTACAGGTATGTCAGCCAGAAAAGGAAGGTAAAATAAAGCGTACCCCTCCGTGATGAGCAAGACTGGCAAACTGGTAACAACAGAAGAGGAGAAGGCTGAGGTACTCAACAACATTTTTCCTCAGTCCTCACTGGCAACCTCTCTTCCCACACCTTTCGAGTGGATGGACCACAAGACAGGGACTGGGGGAGCAAAGTCCCTGCCACTGTAAGAGAAGATCAGGTTCGTGACCACCTGAGGAACTGAACATACATAAGTCTATGGGACCTGATGAGATGCATCCCAGAGTCCTGAGGGAATTGACTGATGTAGTTGCCAAGCCACTCTCCATGATATTTGAAAAGTCATGGCAGTCAGGTGAAGTCCCTGGTGACAAGAAATATTGCACCCATTTTTAAAAAGGGTAGAAAGGAGGACCCTGGGAACTACCAACCTGTCAACCTCACCTCTGTGCCTGGGAAGATCCTGGAAAAAGATCCTCCTAGAAGCTATGCTAAGGCACATGGAGGACAGGGAGGTGATTCAAGACAGCCAGCATGGGTTCAGCAAGGGCAAGTCCTAACTGACTAACCTAGTGGCCTTCTATGATAGAGTGACTACATCAGTGGACAAGGGAAGAGCTACGCATGTCATCTATCTGGACTTCTGTAAGGCATTAGACACAGTCCCCCACCACAACCTTCTCTCTAAATTGGAGAGATATGGATTTAATGGGTGGACTGTTCGGTGGATGAGGAATTGTCTGGATAGTCACATCCAGATGGTAGTGGTCAACGGCTCAATGTCCAGATGGAGATCAGTGACAAGTGGTGTCCCTCAGGGGTCCGTATTGGGACCAGTACTGTTTAATATCTTCATCAATGACATAGACAGTGGGATTGAGTGCACCCTCAGGAAGTTTGCAGATGAGACCAAGCTGAGTGGTGCAGTTGACATGCCTGAGGGACAGGATGCCATCCAGAGGAACCTGAACAAGCTCGAGAATTGCGCCCATGTGAACTTCATAAGGTTCAACAAGGCCAAGTGCAAGGTCCTGCACATGGGTTGGGGCAACCTCCAGTACCACTACAGGCTGGGGAATGAAGGGATTGAGAGCAGCCCTGTGGAAGAGGACTTGGGGGTACTGGTTGATGAAAAGCTGGACATGAGCTGACAATGTGTGCTCACAGCCCAGAAAGCCAACCGTATCCCGGGCTGCATCAAAAGAAGCTTGACCAGCAGGTCAAGGGAGGTGATTCTGCTGCTCTACTCTGCTCTGGTGAGACCCCACCTGGAGTACTGCATCCAGCTCTGGGGTCTCCAGCACAGGAAAGACATTAACCTGTTGGAGTGGGTCCAGAGGAGGGACACAAAGATGATCAGATCACAAAGATGACTGGAACACTTCTCCTGTGAGGACAGGCTGAGAGGGTTGGGGTTGTTCAGCCTGGAGAAGAGAAGGCTCTGGGGAGACCTTATTGTGGCCTTTCAGTACTTAAAGGGGGCCTATAAGAACAATGGGACAAACTTTTCAGCAGGGCCTGTTGCGATAGGACAAGGAATAATGGGTTTAAACTAAAAGTGGGTAGATTTAGATTTGATACAAGGAAGAAATTTTTCATGATGAGGGTGATGAAACACTGGAACAGGTTGCCCAGGGAGGTGGCAGATGCTCCATCCCCAGAAACATTCAAGGTCAGTTTGGACGGGGCTCTGAACAACCTGATCTAGTTGAAGATGTCCCTGCTCATTGCAGGGGGGGTTGAACTAGATGACTTTTAAAGGTCCCTTCCAACTCAAACTATTATATGATTCTATGAACTGCTCCATCTGCTTAAGTGCATGGGAGACACACTGTGGCATGAGGGCTGGAGTCACTTTGCATAAGCAATTTATGTCTTCTTTTCTTTGTTGAGAAGAAGAAACAGGTGAATATTTCACACATGAAGGAAAATTGTTTCCTTTTCTCTAGGATATGAAAAGCAAAGGTTTGAAAACTTATGGTATTTCCAAAGAGTCAGACCAAGTGAGTCTAAGCAGCAGAGCTTCTCATACCCCGCAGGAGGCTCCACATGGCTCCACACTGTGCAGTGCATTGTGAGAGATGTATTTCTAGTCAACCAAAGAAGTACCCGAGACCTGAGGTAGTTTAAATCTGACACAAGTTGTCCCTTTACATGAAGACTGCAGAAGAATTGTAGAAAATAAAACGAATTCCCTTGCCATCTTGCTCAGCACCATGAGGAGCGAGCAGATATCCATACCGGGGTTGTAAGAGCTCTGTACTCCACGATGGTCAGATGATAAAGCCAAGTGCTCAGTGAAGCAGATATGAGCTACTTCCTGTTCCAGCTACACCGTGGGACAGAGCCACCCAACAAAACTTGTAGAAGTTTCTACACAAAGAAACAGGTACTTGGGGTGGGTGCAGACTTGATTTTACAAGTACATCTGTTCTGTTTATTTTTGCTTCTTTGCAGTATTATCAACTTCTGCTCCATATGGATGATCCATATTGTGCCTTGGTGAAATGATACCACATTATGCTTTTATGCTTTTATCATCAAACACTACTCATGAAAAAATCACCAGGTTTGCCTAGGTTCATCTGTTCAATGTATTTTCCCAAAACTTTATTTTGAATAAAACACCTACGGTAAATGTGATTTATGTAAATGAATAAAACAAAACAGTTATATAAGCTTTTTGAATCATTCAGATCCTTTCTGTTGCTGTTAAACCATATGAAATACTCTACCAACATATTTTCTTTGGGCTATTTAATTTCTAAAGTCTTACGGCTAAATATATGAAATAATAGGATATGTACAAAGGCTTTCATTTTGATTTTATTTCCATTCTCTATGCCAATCTTTTCAGACAAAGCAGCTCTAATATTTCAAAGAGAGTTTTACTTATGAGTTTTTCCAATCTATTTCCAAATGTCTGTTGCAATTTTTCCCTTCCCATCTTGGAAGTGGACTTTCTTTTCATCTTTTCCTTTTTCTTCTGTGTTTTCCCTCTCCAGATCTCAAGTCAGAGGAAACAGGCCAAAAAAAAAAAAAAAATTTAAAAAAAGTCTTATAACTTTAAAGAAGAAGATTGATAACTTTTTAGTCCTATGTTGCTATTTCCTCTGTGTCCTTTCCCCGCCCCAGGCTCAACCTTTCAGTCCCCTGACAAGGCCTCCATTCCTAGCAACACCAAGGATATTCAGGGGAGTGAGAAGATCCATACTGGGTCACTGGTATTTGTTCTTGTTGCAATTGGAATGAGAGTAAATTTTTAAAAAAATTATGAAAAAAAATGAAAAAGAGAAACTGAGCAAGGTCAGCTGTGCAACCTGGACAGCTAGAATATCTTCTGCAAGTTTTGCTGAAACTTTGCTCCCCGTACAAGTCAGCACAGCCATGTGAGCCCCTCTAGGCCTGCTCCCTGAGCCCATCTGAGGACGATGGATAATGTGCTTGTTCCATCAAGTATCTCCTGTGTCAGGACCCTGATGCTCTGCTTCACCTGGTCCATCCTGGCCAGGGGCCCTACCGAGCCTCGGCCTGTCCCCGTCCCAATGCCAAGGGCTGGGGCTGCCCCTGGTGCCTCTGGCTGCCCTGTCCTGCCGCCCCAGGGTGCCCCCACGACCCTGGCCCCCGGGGATCCACAGGTCCATGCTATGCCCTGACATTCTCTATGGCATCTAGTTGGGTCCAAAGGCTGCCTGAAAAAGAAGCAAGACGAGTTGAGGTTTCCTTTCTCCATTTCTCACAGGAGGCAGTGCTGGTCAGGCAATCCCATTCACCCTCATGCTGAGGTTGGACTCCCAGTCCCAATAGGTCCATAAGCATATCTTCCACTGCTGGTATGTCCATGTAAGGACACACCTGAATATAACCTGACAATAATCTGGACCCAAACTGACAAGAATCAGCGACTACCAGGACTTGAGATTTCAAATTATGCTCATTGCCTTGGAGCATCCAACCTTGCCCAGATGGTACCCGCCTTGATACATAAAGGTTCTTTCTCTCATTTTTGAGGGATGACATCTTTTACTAAATAAATAACTTCTCTGAGTCATGTTTATTACAGGCATGTCCATCTTCTACAAAATGACTACCACTCACTTCTTAACTACTCCTTTACAAACACTTTAGTTGATATTACTAAAACCCCTGTAAGTAAAGAATGGAGCTAGTCAAACAGTTGCAGTTAAAGCCAGATTTACAGAAGACAGCAACAGGATATTGTTCATGTCCTAACACGTCTTTGGGCTAATTCTAACTTAGCAGTCAGGCAATCCTGGCTTCAAATCCTTTTGGCTGGTTTAGACATTAGGCCTATTTTCTCCCGGCAAAGTAGCCCTGCCCACGGTGACTTTACTTCAGTGCTAGTTTTCTATACACAGAGATTGTACGGCTTTAGCTACATCACTTCACTACCGTATGATATGATATCAGCTATCATAAAGGGTGAACGAAGCTATTTTGGTCTAGCAGCTCTTTATATGATGGAATTATTCCCTGCAGAAAACAAATAGGTTATACTTGTGCAACCAGTTTTTTAAAAGTATAAGTGTTTCTGCATTAGGGTGTATAATGGTATAACTATTTAATTTTTTTTTAATCACAGAAATCAACCAAGCCTGTATGTTAACAGGTTGTGTTTCCCTGGGGCCTTCAACTGCACTTGGATAAGGAAATATTTTTTTCATCAGTTTCATGATGGTATTTAGAGGGACCAAAACCACTTCTATCCATAGAATAGTGTTGACAATATATTTCATTGTTTTAGGGTATATTTTTTGTCAGTGGAAGTGTATTGGTGGGGTGGGGAGAAAGGAAATTAATTTGAACATGTTTAGTGATGGGGAAAAAAGAAAGACAGTATTGCTATGTTTTATCCATCCACATTATTTTTTGTATGATAGTATCAACAGTGTTCACCTTTAAGAAGAGGAATAACAGGTCTCATTATAAAGCAAAAAAAGAATTAAGGATATGAAAATGGTGTAATTAAGATCTTCTGTTCACCTTGTCTCATTCTGCAATAGCAGGGAAAGACTGTGTGACTTTCAAAGGTAGCACAAGCAAGGAACGGAGTTAGAAATAGCCTTTTGTCACAGAATATCTAAGGCCTGTGAAACTCTCTGACAGATGATATTGCAGAGGTTATCTGGATTTGGAAATGGAAGAAGCAGTTCCGTGACAAAAACATCTACCATTTAAAAATATATATATTTACCATAATTGAATTTGGAAATATCTTCCTTTTAACTTCATGGTACTGGCCAGACCATAACTAATATGCCCAGAGGAATTATTTGTTAGAACTATCATTTTTCCTGTCTTTTGAGGCATCTCCTAACTGCTTAACCAAACCAAGTAAGATGGCAAATCATATATAGTGAAAATCTGGTGAATCAAATGGATCAAGAAGAAAACAAAGTAGAAAGGAACACAGCAATGGAATGGAGTGATGGTGTGATAGAGTGAAAAGGTGGAGAAGAGAAAGAAGGGAAAGAAAAGCAGTGATTTACTAGGATGATTTCATATCTGTTGGACGCTATCAAAGTTGTACAGAGCTTTAAGTAGAAGTGAAATCATAGGCATGAGTGCACTTGTGTATTTCATTCTTCTAATACCAATGTTGAAGACTGCGTAGAGGTGCCAGGCAGATATGACTGAAGGTACTGCTTAATATTTACTCCAGTTGTTCAAGACTTCATTTTGGGGGGTCTGTTTTTCATTATGAAAAAGGGAGATGAATTATTCTGTTAATTAATTTTTTTAACACATCTGCTATCACAAAATAAGAAAGCTACTCTTAAACCTTACCTCCAAACTGCTTTGTTCTCTTCTTTCATCATGTGCTGTAGGCTGGCTAGCTTACTTGTATGGACAATATGCTGCAAAGTAATGTTTCTGCTGGTTTGGGGCATTATGACGTCTGGGAGAAATTCATTTCAATGTGATACATTTTGCTGATGAAAAATCAGTCTTATGTGGTCTGTGTATTACATGGGAAAAGTCTGAGAGGCCTTAAAACAGGTGGTTGACAGGTGCATGGACAAGGATGATCATGAACAGACACTTACTGGAGCTCCTTTGCCATAAGGAATTACTGCTGGTCAAGGTTGGCAGACTATTATTTTCCTTAACTGTTCAAGGGGAATGAACAGATGTGGTGTAGCTCTGTACAACTTCTTCCAGCCTGAAATGACAAATATCTTCCTTGTAGTTTGGGATGGTGTCCTGTTCTGCTGTTGAGAGACTCTTTTCTTGGGGGGAAGAAAAAATACTCTCAGTACATAAAAGTATTTCAACTGGTAACCTGTAATAAACTATAGAAATGTGTATGTACATACATATTTATGTCCTAAATAGCTGAAGTTTTAGTATTTACTCACTTCTAATGGTCCTATTTTTGTTTGTTTATATATATATATAAAAAAGTACATTCACTGATATTGAAAAATACATGTATTTTGGGCAACAGACCTGTGTGGAGAGTGAAGAAAACAGAAAAATGATGCTATCTTTTCTCTCCTCTCATCATGCTCTTTTTCTACTTCCTCTTCTTCCCTCTGCCTCAGCCTACAGTCCTGTCACATTTAATCCACTGAACACAACCCAGATAACTTGTTCTCTGATGCTAAGGCAACACTTTATACATTAATGCAGCTTTATATCATAGCTTTTCTTCATCCCAGTATCCTAAAAACCAGGTGCATTTCCTTTTATTTAGTCCTTCTTGCATTTGGGGAACAGGGATTTTGAGTGAGAGGGAGATTAATCCCCTGTGTGGCAACTTTTGGGTATCCCACACATCAAAGGCCCACTCAAAAATGTCCTGTTAGAAGACCTCCTCTCCAGCTCCAACCTACTGCATACTCCCTTCTGTTTCAAGTCCCAGTAATGCAGAGAAGAAGGTGTTTCAGTGATCTGAATCTGCCAGTGCTCTCTTCATGAGATATGAGATTTCTTTCCCCACCACTTCATATAATTTTCCTTTCTTTCTACTGATTTTTAAATTTAGCCTTTCATTCATTCTTTTTTTCCTTGCCTCTGATGACTCATTTTTTTGCTGTATTTTTACTGCAATTTTAATGGTGTTTTAGCCCTCCTACTGTCATCCCTATGGAAATGTCTTCTTCACCCGTATCTGAATACTGGAGGAAAGCAAATGTCACTCCTATCTTCAAGAAGGGCAAGAAGGAGGACCCAGGGAACTACAAGCAGGTCAGCCTTACCTTGATCCTTGGGAAGGTGATGGAGCAGCTAATCCTGGAAACTATTTCCAGGCATATTAAGGGCTGAACATCAATAAACACTTTGTTACTGTGAGGGTGATGGAGCACTGGCACAGGTTGTCTAGAGAGGTTGTGGAGGCTCCATCCTTGGACATAGTCAAAAGCCATCTGGACACAGACCCGGGCAACCAGCTCTAGGTAGCCCTGCTTGAGCAGAAGGGTTGAACTGGGTGAATCCTAGTCCCTTCCAACCTCATAGAGAACCCTTCCAACCTCAACCATTCTGTGATTCTGTGAAAGAAAAATTCAGAGAATTGGTAATCTTTGTCTCAATGATTTCTCATTGACATTAAATATGCATTAGGAAATTACAGTTTTCTCCTTATGCCTACCTTTATTTATTAAAAAAAAAAAAGAAAAATGTGCATTTGGAAAATAATCAAGAGCAATTTTTGTGAAGCAGTATTTCCTTCTTTGATCATTTTGTAGACTGTAGAGATCAGAGCCTTAAAATAATCTAGACTGACCTGTCATAGGATCCCAGCCTTCCTTGAGTTATATCATAGGATCATAGCATCAAAGAATAAATCAGGTTGGAAGGGCCCTAAGGAGGTTTCTAGTCTAACCACCTGCTCAAAGCAAGCTATGAGATCAGACCAGGTACCTCAGGGCTTGAAAACCTCCAAGAATGGAGATGATCTGCTCCGATGGCTAGCTGTCCTCATGGTTTCTCTTCCATTTGAAGGAAGTACATCTCCCAGAAAACAGCCTATTTTGATTTAAAATGCTCCAGAAATTGAAACTCTATCACAGGCCTTAATCAGTTGTTTCAAAGGTTAGTTACTTTTATTAGTAAAAAAAGTTCTGCTTCATTTCAACTCTAAATTTGTCTCCTTTTAATTGCCAGTCACTACAACTTTTTATATTTCTGTCTACCAGTTTAAAGAGCTCTTTGCTATCATATTTTTCTTCACATATTTGTACTCATAAATTGTGACTACTTCTCTCTCTTTGTTAAAGCAGACTGATCTCTTTAGGTCTTTCAGTATAAGATCTGTTTTCAGTCTTTTATCTTGACAGCAATTCTTCTCTAAATGTCCTCCAGTTTATCACCTTTCTTGAACTGTAGACACCTGAAATTAATATAATTTTTCAGAAACAATCATACACCACTTCCAGTTACACAGATAATAAAGCTATTGTTCTACTCATTAGTTCCTGTTTAAACACAGTAACTTGATAAACATCTCTGGTCACATGTCATCCAAGAGCTAACATTCAGTTATAGATAGTTAAACTTTAGTTAAAATGGGGAGTCCTTGGCTGGCTCTGTGTATTAATCCTTCTCAAAAAGAAAGCCACAGGAAACTTAAAAAATGTTTTTCTAAAATTCCAAAGAGTTTTTCCGAGTTCTGACACCTCAGCTAGGCCTACATTTTGCATCACTGCAGTGCAGAAGGGAAATGATGTGGTGCTGCTGTCTAACCATAGGATGGGGTCACAGGACTTGTGCAAGAGGTAGGTTATTTCAGTTTCCCGGAGGGACAGCTAGGCAGGATCAGTTTAAATTGCCACTAGATGTCAGTACTGTTCCATGAAAATACTATCCAGACTGCATTTTGTGTGGCTGTCAATAAGGCAAACTGCAGAAAGAAGTTCAGAAAAACCTGTTTGAGCTTCACCTCTAAAGATCCCCTTTCTCATTGGTCTGCAAATTGCATTCACATGGAATCCCTTCAGGCTTCACAGCTATGCAAGTCATCTTTCTCCACATCTTTCTACTTGAACTCATCATTGCTTTATTCTACAGAGTCTTCTTAATTAGTCATGTTTTATTATGCTGCAAATATGCAGCATCAGCATCTTTTGGCTTAAACTGATTTACATGTAGAAGCCATTCACTAACTAGATTTTATGTTTGCCAAATGGAAAAAGATGAGATTAGGGATTGATTGTTCTGCCACTTAGATTTTTCTTTCTCTGCAATATGAACCTTGCAGATCAATACAGCTGGACAATAATGTAAGCAGAGGTCAAGTGTCTTTTTGATACAGGTATGTTGAAAAGGAGAATTTAAATCAGAAAAGACACTTGCAGTCCAGTCTTTCCTGGATGATAAAAAGTGCTTGATATCTCAATTCACCAAAACCCGTATTGATTTCTAAAAAGTGAACTCCTCAGCCCACGCTTTTTTCAATCTCAGAGGAGATTTAATTTTATCTAATGTGGCCTCTGTATTCCTTGCATTGCAAGTCAGGGCCATGTGCGTGCATGTGTGCGCACTTTTCCTCCAACATTTCAAACACTTGACAGCTGGGTGAAGTTTTCCTTCCGCCCAGAGAAGGACTTTTTACATTTCATAATGCATTGCCAGTGCTGCCAGGGCTATTTTCTCTCCAGCTGTGAGAGTGGCTTTTTAAAATGACTCACAAAAGCTGCTAGCCAGCTGCTTCACCTCAGCCTTCACAAGGGCCTTGCATTCTAAACAGGGGTAGTGCTGACTTACTTTAGAAGGGCTCATTTATTTGGATGTTGCAGATGTATTCTGCGCACAACAGTTGATCCTAAAGAGACCTCCATTCAGGCAGGTGAGTCATGGGCTTACATCACTGCAGGTGCTGACTGCGTGTTAATGTTGTGAAGAGGAAACATCCCATGTGTTAGTCAGTCATCCTTGGACCCCTTCCAAAAAACACACAAAGCAACGTATGCACGATATGCTAATTTGTAGCTACTGTATGTACTATACATCTTAAGACATCTGTAAAAATCACTGCTTACATAGGTATTAAAACAAGAGTGTTTTTCATGATGTCCCAAAATGGAAAAAATACTAAGCTGGTTGGGATTTATGTGGCAACTGGTCTTAAATCAAATCATAGAATTATAGTGATTAGGAATTGCAAAGACCTTGATGTCATTCAGTCTTCTTTTATACCAGCTCAGAAGTGTTCCCTGCAGCATTTTCCTAGCTTTTATGGGCTGAGGAAAATAAATATTCTCATCAATAGTCTGGGATCAGCTAGCACTCTCCGATTTGGTGTCAGGCAAGATATGCTTTCAGATTTAGACTTGAGGTCAATGAACATGTTTTCACTTCTTGAAAACATAAATATTTCTACCACAAATGTTGAATTCTTTTAAAAGGCAGGGGCTGCTTAAACTCTGCTTTCAACTAGTTCAAGAAGTAGTATCTCAGTATTATAAATCATTGTTCATTAGACATACTCTGCAAACCCCAACCCACATTCTCACTTTTCCCTCTTTTATTGGGATTGTAGATACATGTGGTTTGAGACGGCTCCGACTCACATGATTTAAACATAAACAACAGAGGAAACCAGGAGTGCCTACAAAATGGGAGTCAGAGAATTATGGTATTCTGCCCAAGCTTCAATATCAGTTCGATGACACAGTGCAGTGTGGAATACAAACCTTCCGTGGTCTCGAGAGCACCAACTACTGCTCAAAAGTAATGCAACTAAGGGAAAGTTTGCCCAGACCAGGGCAGACAAGCCTGAGCTCCTTTGCTGCAAGCAGTCTGGGCAGATGCCAGTTCAAGTCTGGAATCCGCATAGCCATGCTACCTACCTGGCTAATGCGCCCCCTCTTGCACTACTCTGCTGAATAATTTCTCATGGTTTTCTAACTCTTTAAGTCACATAGGAGGACATACCAGCTTATACATAGTACTGTTTTAACATTGGTAAACGTCTTCTGGACTGGAGCTATCTCTTGCCTGGCCCATGTGGAACACAACCAGTGTAGGGTGGACCTGTCTGTATCCATCCACTCTGGTAGTTAAAATGCTGTAGGAACTTCTTCCACCTAAATCCCTTCCACCTAAATTGGGTCTTAGCTTCCTTAAACACCTTCAAAGTGTTTGATAAACCCATCCATATTCTTCCCAGGACTACAAAGCTCTGAACGCACCTACATTTATATTCTGAAAGTGCAGACGGTGTTCAGTTGGGAAGAAAGTCTAGAAACCTGCCACCACTGCTACCATGAAAATGAAGGCCATTCACCTTTTGCTCAGACTTGAATAGGCCCGAATCCTTCATCCATACCAATGCAAAAGAACCCCTGTGCCTTCTCAAATTCCCCTTAAGTGTCATGAAGATCATTTAAAATGAAAAGGGCTTCTTATAAATAACTGACTACAGGGTTTTGACTGCTAGCTTGGGGCTTTTTCACAATGCCAAAAGATCATCACTGAAACACATTGCAACACCCAAATTTCAGACAGGTTATTTTAAATAAATTTTACACAGAAAATGTGGGTGTGACCCAGCAATTAGGATGCAGTTCTGCAGGAGGTCAGGTTAGATGGACAGAACAGTTCCTTCTCACCTGAAATCTAGGACTCCAAGGAATTTTTTTAGCAAAAGGAGAGCAGGCTTTGAAATCTCCATTCTTATGTCACATTGTTTAGGCCAGAAATCAGGAA
The DNA here is from genome assembly GCF_034638445.1 of Ciconia boyciana. Lineage (NCBI taxonomy): Eukaryota > Metazoa > Chordata > Aves > Ciconiiformes > Ciconiidae > Ciconia > Ciconia boyciana. The sequence continues at coordinate 18,616,053 of NC_132936.1, read as the reverse complement.
AATTCATTTGTTTTAATTTCACAGAGAAAAGCAGGGTGAACTCAAGGGAAATAAATATGTTGAGAGAGAGAGAAGATTTTCACAGTTTTATCCTGAGTCAATAACCCTGATTGTTGGCGCTTCTAGCTTTCACTATCCATTATTCTGACAACTAAACCTATTCATTTCCACTGCTGACAGTTCTCTGTACAGTGCTTAGTACTGCTGTTAGCAGAGAATACAGAATATTTTTCAGTTGTAGTGAAATCTTTATTGCCTCAGAATTCTAGCACTTATTAGGTGGGTTTTTTTGGAACCTGTTTTTCACTGTGGATTTGTACTGTGTTTCCATCAGCCCTTCCATGTGGTCAATAAAAAACAGTTCTAAAACCAATACCCTTTTCCTATGCTCCTAACATCTGTAAATACAGCATATGTACTTCTGACCCAAACTCCAGTATGTATCCAACAAATTAATTGCTCTGAGTATAGTTGGTCTTAAACCTGACTGTGTTTACCATTTGTTTTTTTCACCATACATTTTCATATCACTTTTCATATCCTGTCTTTTCATATTCTGCTTGCTAGGAGAGACCAAATATGTAAAGAGCTTAGCAGTCTCCCTTTTAACAAAGAGGGGGATGTTTTCTGGGTGCTAATGAATAAGAAGGCAGCTGGCACTAAATTCCTGTTAAACTAGGACAGCCTTTGCTTTGTTTGTATTCTTTGTCTTTGGTCAGGTCCTCATCTCCTTGTCATACTGTCATTGCCCACTTTCCCATAGTCAACACAGGTATCCAGGAACGAGCACTGATGCCAGAACTAGAATTACCCCGTGGATGTTTAATAAATCCAACAACTGGATGCATGAAACAGCTAGGAGTAAAGAAAACATTCAGGAGAGAGTGTTTAAATTGCTTTTCTATTTGAACACTTACAGACTGTCCCACTGACATTTTCAGGTAAAACAACACAAATGATAGCAATTAATCCATTTTCTTTTGGTTTAAAAGAATGCATGAGCTAAAGTCTCTGCCAGAGTTTTACAATTACAAGCCAAATAAACATTTTAATCATCTCTCCTCTTCAACCAAGATGCAGCTCTCCATGTAAATATGAACATACTGATACACTGTGCAGTGCTTCAGTTTCACTTAGTGCTTGCCACAAGCCTTATGTTACATGCAGAGGGCCCCAACATGTTGGCATATGCAAACCGTTTTGGACAAGTAGGGCATTTCAACACCCCACGTTTTTAATAGGGAGCACCTGGCCAAAATAATCTTTCTGTTTTAAAACAGGGGACTGAAGGAAATCAAAGTCTACATCAAGTGATTCCAGGCTGGTCACATCTTCAGATAAAGCCCTCTTCAGAAGTTTTTGAGCCATCAGGGAAGGTGCCACTGGTGATCTTCAGGGTACACAACTTAGCTGAGGAGTAGCTGAACTCTCCAGCTGGCCTCTAAAAAACATCGATATGTTAGCCCTGGTAAGACATTTAAGGAGCGTATTCTGCACAATGTTACCTGGAATGTAACTGCAGCTGCACAACAAAAACATCTTGAAGCGACTTCTTATCACATATTGTTGCAATATATGATAACTTAAAAGAAGATTTTTCTCCTTTTAAAACAACTTATGACAAGTCCTTCTACCAGAAAAGGGGTTGGGGGGGTGAGAGACTTATAATTATGAGGAAAAAAATCATGTTGTAAGGCATTTCATAGCTTCCATAAACCTCTGTCTTTGTTATAATTACTGTTTATTTGTTAACTAACAACATCTGTTTATTCTTAGTCTACACTGTATATCACACTCTTTCTGACCTTGTTTAAGTCCCCCCAAAAAACATTAGATGAAGGAATTTATGATTCTTAAGCTTAAGTCAGAGATACTATTACAGGGGGAAGAGATTATTGTTTTATGTATTTCATTTCTCAATCTTGAATCGATTTTAGAGCTTCATTCCTGAATATATAGTTCCTTTTTTTCCAAAGGAAAACAAACAGTGGCCCACACTAATGTCTGGAAGATTGTTTTAAGACATCAAACTCCCACTGACATGTAAATGAACAATTTTCATTTGCCTGGTGCAATGTATACAAAAGTGATTGATCTACATAAAAGAATGTGATTTCTAAATGTTTTCTATGGCCCCAGCTGTTCAATGCTCCAGACATGTGGAGAATATCAAGGACAAAAACTACAAAGTGTGTGAATTTTTTTTTCCAATACAATGATTGAATTGTATACCACAAGAGACTTCCTACTGGCGTATCAGGAAAAACTCATCTAAAGCCAATAAAATGGAATGGATCAATGGATATTTCATCATAGGAAACCCAGCTGCAGGATAACAAAATGGACTGCATTTAGCCCTTCATCTCTCAAATGTCTGACACTGAAAGTGGGCAGCTGTGACTTTCTGGTTGTGCAGTTTGTTTATTTTGTGGCAGCCAGTTGCCTTTGAGAATGTAGTAAATACTAGAGTTTTAATCACTTATTTGAGGGAAGGAGGGGGAGAGTTTTTTTTTTTTTTCTCTTTTTATTTCTGAAGATACTTGGCACATAGTATTTAATGTGACCTAACTATAGAAGAGGAAAAAACCCCACACCACGCTTTCAGTGTGGTTTGCTGAACACCCACACATTAAACGCGTTCTGTAGAATTTACAATAATAACTCATTCTGGTTACAGGAGTGATGATTTCTAAAAACAAATTTGAAGAACTTTCAAAGCTTGTGTATTGCATTCTTAAAGCAAAAGAAGATTCATCTTTGTATAGTTTTTCTTTTCCTTTAAAAGAAAATACAAAACACTTTCCTAGCAAGCTCAAGAAGATTCTGTTGGTGGAAGCTTCAATGCATGTGAAATGTTCTGGTGGGTATTCACAAGGCTCTGCAATGTGTCTGATACCATTCAACAGTTTTGTCAGCAATCTGGAAGCAAATGTAAAAATGATTCGATAAAAATTTTCCCATATCAAGAAGCTTGGCAAAGGAATATGGTGGCAAGGCAGTAACACTTGGATCCTCCCATACCACCTGGGCCTGTTCAAACAGTTGCTCTATGTAGCCACATGTGAAGTGAAATGTCTCAGAGTCAGGAACACGAGTAAGTCCTTCAGCATCAATCCTTGGCTGTGTTTATCCCACATAGCTTTCCGTACTTGAGTTAGGCACCCACTACAAAGTTATCTCTCTCTGTTATCAGTGGTGTGAGCTGGGTACCTGTGATCTGTGTCCAGAGGGACCAAAGTCTAAAATTACAACACAAAGAACCTACATGACTGTGTTCTTCACTGAAAAAAAAATTAAAAATTGTCCACTCTTACAAAAAACAATCCAACCTCTTTCCTTGAAAATCATGCCTCTAAAAAACAGGGCATACTGAACTAGCCATTAATTTTACATACAATAAAGTGGAAATCAGGATAAAATGCTGGGCACTACAGGGATAAGAAGACATAACAGAAAAACAAGTTTTCTGAATTGCAGGTAAATTGACATTAAAATTAGGTTTGCATTTTTATCAATGGAAATTATTAACTTTGGAAACAAGTTCCTGAGGATAGTGATGGACTGTCCATTTCGTGATGTCCTCCCATCAAGACTGATCGCTACCTTTTTACTAGGAACACTTTCAGTGGACATATATAATGCTTCAGCTGAGGACTAGGTGTTAAGCTCTAAGAAACTGAGAGGACACTGATGTTGTAAGATATATTAGAAGTCACACTACAGGATCTTATGGTTTCTCTTCCCTGAAGCTCTTTAAGTTCACTAGTTTCCAAAGTCCCATTCAAATATCGATCATTACAGCATCCGTCTGATGTAGATATTATTTCTCCCTTGCAGATCAATAGGGAAACAAGCAGCGAGTAAGAATTTTTCCAAACGTATGCGGCAAAAGTCAGATAGCTTACTTTGGTATCTGAAGGAAAAAAGTCTTTCAGCCTCCCTATTAATCCAGCCACCAGCATAGAAATAGAAATACAGATTTAAAAGACAATCTAACTTTAAACTCAAATTTGAAACATTTCTGTCAAACTCATGGTATAAGTGGACACATTGAATCAATGGTAGAATTTGGAGTCCTCACTCTGGGAATTCGTTGTGCTGTAAGTAGAATTATGTATAGGCTATAAAAATAAGTGCAATGATTCTGAGGTTTTCAAATGTTGCACTATGCACTGGAAGTGCACTACAGGGCTACTCTGTCCATGCACAAAAAGTCTGAAGTATCCCAAACCCCCTGTCTAGGATTTTTAAATATCTGAACCTGGTCAGATATGGACCTATGGATCATGCTGGAATCAGGTTTATAATCTTGGGAAAACCTGAACAGATACACAAGCTCCTCAAACTCCCTACAGATGAAACTTCCAAGAGTGTATCTTTTGTAACCCTTTCCTACTTCCTCCTCATTTAATTCAATATCTTTTTAAATGTGAGGAATTTCATAGCTGGATGGCCTATCCTCACTCTCATCTCCACAGTTCTGTAACTAAAATAAAATTATCATCCTATATTTACTCTCTATACCTATACACTTTCCTAGAATTGAATGCATTCTGTTCATTCTATGTTTATATTAAAGTCTATATTTAAAATAAGAATATGTTCACAAAAATTTCTGGTATCCTTTCTTTATTCACAAAGGTCATGCTGTAAATACTGACCTCCTTTTTTAAACGTATAGAAGGAGATTTGTTTGGTCTTACATTTACTTACTGAATTTTAGATTGCTTGAATAATACATTATATAAGCAAGAAATATAAATTCACTCTGTTCACAGAATCTCCAAAGCATTTATGAAGGTAAATCTTACAACATACATTGGTTACATATAATTTAAGTGCGTTATTGTATAATTCACCTATGTGAGGGTGACACATTTTATTTAGTAAAGTAGATTAACTCCTTATCTGAAGACAGCAACATTTCACATGTAGCTTATGGTAATTGATGTTCTTGCAAGTGAAAGTGCTCCCTAATTATTTTTCTTTTCCTGTCCTAGAGGGAGCGAAACTCAAGTTGTTTAATTTATGAAGTAATTTTTGTGTTAGGTTAATGCCAAACTGCATTACATTCAGCTAATTTGTTGCCAGGTTGAGTCCCTTATACTTTTTCACTACTGGTAATAGAGCCAAACTTGTTGTCAATCCAGACTGGAGTGTCTATTCTGTCAACATGTTGCTGAAACACACCCTGAAGGGAGCGTTTTGTAGTTCACAGGAGCCTCAAGTCAAGCATTAACATTTTGCAATACCGTATATTTGAAAGCTATGCCTGAAAACATGTTGATGAAGACTGTAATAGTCTTCAGAGAGCAGATCTATATTTTCCAAATATGGGCCCTATGCAGAGATGGAGCAGGGGAGGTTTATGCAGATTGTAAACAGCTCTAGTACAGTCCCACTGTGATCAGCACCTGATAAGATGCTTAAAATCCACTACATCATATTATGTAAGTGTTCAAAATTCTCATCTGAATCTTAAATACAACATGCATCTGAGGAGGGAGTTTATAAAATGGAAGAATGTATCCATGAGAAACGCAAAATTTTTGCCCTGACAGAAATGTTTGTTCCAGGTATTTCCAGAAGCTGGTATTTTAGTTTGGGACTTAGTAGAGCTACCATGCTGAACAAGAAGAACCAGAGATAAGTACCAACTATTCCTAAGAGATATTGTCTCCCTAGATTTTCAATTAAATAATATTTCTATGTTTTCAAAAGTGTGTTATCTAAAAAGTTCATGTTCTCAAATGTATTTCTGGACATGGCGCTATGATTGGGACGAACAAGGGACTTCAGTAACCAGCGCCAGTAATTACACAGCCAGGCTGAGGCAAAAATGCAAGAATGACTCAATCAAAGCTCTGCATAGCTGTGTTTCGGTGTTAGAGTTCTAGAAAGTCAGCCCAGTCTCTCAGCAGACATTAGGTTGATGTATGCCTTAATATCTCTGTATGTATGTATATGTTCTCTGAAGTGTAGAGTTCAAGAACTGACTTGGTTAAGTGGAATCGTGTGATCTGCCAGCCTTCTGGCTTTGTAATTGTCTGTTAGCTCATCTAGAGCTTGGAGTCAGCGTGCTCATGATGTGGCTGGGTAGCAGCATTTCAAACACTTGGGCTGCAGTTCTGCCCTACCTGCCCTACTCTGTATGGGTAAGAACTAAGCCAAGAACTCTTCCCAGCAAAGACCAGGATGAAGTGTTCGTCATATGAGGCTCGAGCATTTAAAAATAGGTGGTGGATGCAATCTTTCTCTCGTGGCCTTCAGAAGCACCTTTCTCTGTTCATTAATAATGCAAGGAATTTTAGGTACTTGTTTTACAAGGCACCTGAAATATAACCACAGAGTAGGTACCTAAATAAAGAAGACAAGATCAATCCTCAATGATAGTCCCAGAACTATGGAGTATGTCACAGCAATATAAAACCTATAGCACACACCGGTGTTCATACCTTTGTATTCCCATCTTCTGCAAAGGGTGACAATATCTAGTTAATCTGTAAAAATCTACTGGTTTCAATAATTGCTTGGCTGGGTTGTTTTAAACTTTTATTAAAGCAGGTGCAGTTATAATTTTATTTTAAATACAGATTTTATGGGACAAAAGTAATGTTCTCTTCAGTTAGTTTCTTCCAGGCTGTCTTTTTCCATTATTTTTCCATTCTGTCATGCTGCAGACTTTTTTAGTGTTAATAACACTTTGATAGTGTTATTAGCCAGATACTCAGATTACTCGCTTCCTCACCATATGCACATATGTAGGTGTGCGTTCTCTCTTCTTCTCCCCACATGTGTATATGTTTCAGGAAAATCTACCTTTTAATTGCTTTTGTTTACCATAGTTTTGATATAGCATATGGCTTCCATTTGCAGGACTTCCATACTGAAAAATCCACACTAACCTTACTAATCCACACTTCCATACTAAAAATCCAAACCTAAAACATTCTTTTTTTTTCATGTCAGCCAAATAAAACAAACAGAAAAAAAAGTTTCCAAAACCATTTGGATGTTAAGGGTGAGGATTCTGCTGTAAATTAGAAGGCATATGTAATTTCTGAATTAAATCAGCTTCAGAAATTTAGCCTTTCTAGCAGACTGAAAAACATTGGATTTTTATATTTTCCCCATTTCTTTCTCTTTCTTTATTTCAGGATTTTATTGCTATTATTACACTTCTTGTGCTTTCTTTGTTTTGCTTATGGCCAAATCTGGAAAGAGGCTCCTGTCCTTCACAACCGACCGGAGCAATATTCACAGTAAAGTGATCATTAGCACTGGGGACAGGCACTGTGGACTTGCCTGCTTCCTGTTCAGTTTTAATGGAGGAACAAAATTGTGTGGTTTTGGTTGAGTTTAGCGCTGATGTATCCAAGAATCAGGCACTGCTGTGGTAGGAGAGTGGCATTTAAACTGGAATACAATGAGGACTTATGCTGAAGCCTCTAGGATCGATCACATTATGTTCAGATTTGGTATACAATGCTTCTCAGTTGCAAGATGATTCTCTTTCTGCTGGTGCTTTTCTCTGAGAATTTCCAGAGATGCAAAAGTCATACCTGTGATTAAAAAACCCCAAACAAATCTAAGCTGAAATGATGAGCACCTTTTGTGCTTACGCTCATGGTCATAATAGGCCGCTCATGAGAGAGGAAAAACAGGCTGGGCGGACCATTCTCACTTGAGCTTAGTGAGAGAGGCCCACTGATGCTTTTGAAGATGGCAAAGCCCCAGCTTCACCATGAGGTCACATAAGGGATTTGGTCATGTCCAGGAGCAGAATTTCATCTGCAGTCGTGGAATTGTACAGCTGTAGGAGTTTTAAAACAAATATCATGTACATAGTAACATACTTCCAAGAATCTGTAAGGTTACTTAACTTGCAATGTTGGCATATAGCGCATTCACCCAACTTGGGAGTTTCTGAAAACCATGTTTTTTTAATCTGTTGTGATGTAGTTAGGTAAAGGTATAAATTAGATATTGAAGGTAAAAAGTACTACTACAGAATCTATGCTAGCCTTCTGCGCAGCAGTGAAGGTGGTTATCTCATGTCATGGACAAAGCCTTGTACATAACAAAAACGTATCTCTCAGACACACCTTTTCTGTCTTTCCTCTTTCCAAGTTAAAAATATCTACATTATTGCATTAAACCTCATTCATCTCTGAGACTACATCTAGCTCTATCCATAACCTCAGCTGAAGGATAAAAAAAGATGAAGGCTATACCGTTTCTTCTGTTTACTATTTCCAAGGACTAATCACTTTCACTATTATAAGTGTGTGTTTTCTTCCCAATTTGAATTAAACTGCCTTTAAGTACAGACTTCAGTTTCTCTTGCGTCTTTTCAGCTATATTAAGGAAGCTTGAAATATGCAATATTTTCTCCACATGAAAGTTTTTAGACTATTCTACAGTCAAATCAACACTTGATGCATTTGATGAGCTAAACAGATCAAGCTCAAGTGTCTACCACTATAAAGCATTTGTTCCAGTCCTGTCATTATTCTGTGGCTTCTTTCTTCACCTTCTCCAGTTTTACAAGAGAATTTTAAAAATGCTTTCCTTTTTCTTTTTGTTGAAAGATTTTAGGATGGTAGAGAAGATACCTATTTGCATTAGCTTTGCCCGAAATACATATATAAAAAATGCATAGCCTAACAGTTTTGTCAAATCATTCACTTTTAGTTACTTTCACACATTTAACAAGGCCGCATACAGGTCACCTCCTTAAATTCAACAATGGCAGATCTGTACTAGTCTCTGTTTAGGGCTGTCAGGCTGTAGCACCTTATACAGCTGAAGGAGAGAAGTAGTCACAGTGTCAGTCAGCCTAAGAATCATAGAATCACAGAATAGTTTGGTTCGGAAGGGGCCTTTAAAGGTCATCTAGTCCAACCCCCCTTCAGTGATCCGGGACATCTTCCACTAGATCAGGTTGCTCAGAGGCCCATCCAACCTGACCTTGAATGCTTCCAGGGATGGGGCATCTACAACCTCCCTGGGCAACCTATTCCAGTGTTTCACCACCGTCATCATAAAAAATTTCTTCCTTATATCTAGTCTGAATCTACCCTCTTTTAGTTTAAAGCCATTACGCCTTGTCCTGTCGCAACAGGCCCTACGAAAAGGTCTGTCCCCATCTTTCTTATAAGCCCCCTTAAAGAGGGCTTGAAAGTCTGCAGTAAGGTCTCCCCAGAGGCTTCTCTCCTCCAAGCTGAACAACCCCAACTCTCACAGCCTGGCCTCACAGGAGAGGTGTTCCATCCCTCTGATGGTTTTTGTGGCCCTCCTCTGGACCTGCTCCAACAGGTCCATGTCTTTCCTGTACTGAGGACTCCAGAGATGGATGCAGTACTCCAGGTGGGGTCTCACCAGAGCAGAGTAGGGGGTAGAATTACTTCCCTTGACCTGCTGGCCACAAGTACCTGTTACTTACCATGCTTTTGAATCTAGATACTACAGTAATCCCAACAACTAAGCTAATCACCCAAAATTGGCAAGGTTAATTCAGTGTAGAGCCCAGAAGTAGGTATTCTTGCTTCCTTACTGTGGTGGTTTGACTCCATAAATGTGTCAATACAGTAATGGTCTATACAATAAGGGGAAAAAAAAGCTACTGTTTATTTCCTTTTCAGATTCTGGATAGGCCTCTCTGTTAGTCTGCAAATTGGCAAAGAGAAGGTGGCAAGTAAATCAGGAAATGAGTATACCACATGGGAGAGGCTGGAGGATACTTCACAGAATCATAGAATATTTTGGATTGGAAGGGACCTTTAAAGGTCATCTAGTCCAACCCCCTGCAATGAGCAGGGACATCTTCCACTAGATCAGGTTACTCAGAGCACCGTCCAACCTGACCTTGAATGTTTCCAGGGATGGGGCATTTACAACCTCTCTGGGCAACCTGTGCCAGTGTTTCAGCATCCTCATCGTAAAAAATTTCTTCTTTATATATTCTCTGAGATTTAAAGATTTAAAGGGTAATAAATAACTGGAGGATATTTAAAGGGTATGCCTGGCCAGTGGTCATATAATTTAGCTCACCAGTTTGGCTTTGTGTCTTGGTCCTATCTGCAGTTCACCTGCACTGCATATATGTTAGTTGATACATGGGATTGTTTTTGAATAAATTAAAGACGTTTCCTCTGAGAAACAAAGTTTCCTCTTCCCCTCCAGATATGATTTTCTATGGGCTGCATTCATGAAAAACACCTGAGAAGAATGCAATTTCATCACTTGTCTGTGAATACTATCCCAGTATGTCTTGACCATCACCACCCCACACACACTCACATGCTACCAATATGCTTGCCCTCATGCTACAGAAAAATTCATTCTGGTGGACTCCAGAATCTTTGAAAGGAGAAAACCAAAATACAACAGCAATTATGTTTTACAGCCACATCCCTTCTTGTCTTGGGGACATCTAGATGTAGTGCTATACACAAGGAAAATGCACAGTCCACTCAAAACCCAGAATGTTGTAGACACAAATGCTCTGCATCTTCTGGCCTAAGATCTAAGGATTGTTCCTGGTTGTGGATACCTTTGGAACTATAAACATAGTCGAAGTAGCTGATTAAATGTACCTGTCTTAATGGACATTTTAAATTATTAAGTTCATGATGGATCAATTCTCCATTCCTGGAGGTTTTCAAGACTCTGCTAGACAGGGCCATGACTGATCTGATCTAGCTGGCAAGAGTCCTGCTTCAGGCAAAAGGTTAGACAAGATAGCTTCCAGAGTCTTCTTCCAGTCAACGTTTCTATGACTTTAAGATCCAGGTAGTCTTTGTGATACTCCAGCTGGACCTTCTGCAGAACAGGGAGCGGAAAACTTCAAGCAGGATTTCCTTCTTTAAATTCAGAATTTCTTCCTGAGTTGGGCTTTACTTTCTAAAAATCCCATTCTGTCTTGATTTAAACACATCAGGAACAGAGAAATTATTTTCTGAATGAGGAAATTACTTTAAAGTTTAACTAGCCTCACAGTTCAAAATATGATGGCTATTTTTCGTTCCAAATTAGGGGAAGTGTAGAGGGGTTATGTCCAGTCTTGCATCCCCTCTCCCACAAGAACATTGCCTAGTGAGCTTTGTGTCAGCTTGCTGGGAAACAACCATAAAGCTGATGGGTTTTGATAATACTTACAGTGAGTTTTAAGATTTGACCAATTAGCATTTGTAGTAAATCCTGAAGTCCTCTGACAGAAGGCATAGAACAAAGGGTGCAGTTCTCATCTCCTGAAGTCTGTTAGCATCGGTGTCACTGACTGCTGGCACGTCTCCAAGACCACTTTGACCTAGTAAGGGGAAATGAATATGAATGGTGTTTAGTTTGAACAACGTTAACAAACTTTCTTCTAAGAAGGATGCCTTTGGTTTGTGTCCTACACTTAAGTTGTAAGTTAGCTATGGGTTTGTTCTTTCGAAGTAGAGAACACTGGCAGCTGCCATAGGTCTCAAGAAAGTGCAAAGTGCTCATTACCTCCAAAAAATCAAACCAACCACATGCGCAATGAGTGTGAAAGGCTGGGAGGATCCGATCCTGTTTCCATTGAAGAGATTCAGTTTCCCCATGGTTTTAATGGCAAGATTGATACTAAAGTGATTGGACAAAAACAATCAAAATGGAATTAAAATGCTGAAATACAGTCAATATTGTTTTAACATTACATTTTTATTCACTTTATTCAACTAGGTCTCAAGCTCAAAACAAACACAAACAACTTTCCTTCTCATCCCCTCACAACTCTGGGTTTTGTCAAAAAATGCTCAGTGAAGTGGGTTCTGCAGTGTCCCAGTGGAAATCACAACCATGCAGTCAAAAGCATATAAATGAGTAAGGAAATTAGAAGGTCTCCACTTAGAATCAATTGTCTGCCTATTCAGACATATGAGGACATAAATATGTGTCACAACCTCCAGCCAACTTTTCCTGAATTGAGAAACTATCTTTCACTCCATTTAACAATGTACGTGAGCCACATTTGAATTTTTATTCATTTCCTCCTGACTTCTAAAGCTGTGCAAGGAAGGTGGAAGAAAAAGAACGTTGTAAAAGCACCAACCTGATACAATGTCACTAGGGAAAAATATAATGTGGAGCAGAGACAATAATAGCCTGTCTGTCCTTCAGCAATGGGCTACAATAAAAGTTGAGAAACCTAAGTGAGAATAACCATTTAAGCTTAATCACCTTGACAAATAATGAGATTGAAAGGGGATGGGAGACAGAAAGAGTGGAATCAAAGTTCCTGCTTATTGAAATGCTCCTTTTAACAACAGTATTTATTTCACCTAGGCTGAGTAAAGGCTGTGACTTACCATAGGCTGCCTGAGGAAAAGCATCAATTTGTAATGAATGCTTTTTTTTTGACCCTGCTCACATTTTTAAGCGGATCTGCATAAAAACATGAAAACCCAGAAAACAATCCTCTACAAATTGAATTTCTTTAAAAGAAATAAAACATAAGTGAAAAAATAAATGAAACAGCACCATTATTTGGATTACATTTATCTTTAATCCACTTTGTCCTCTATATGAAATACAGTATGAAGACATCTGCCAATATTTTAAAGGCTTCTGCTTGTGTCTGAATTATGTTTTTAAATTAGACCCTAAAGCTGCATTCTAATGCATTACTTTCATTTACTGGAGTATGCGTATACTATCATACTACTCCCATGACATTCTTTATTTAATCAGTCTGAGAGCTGTACAGACCCATATCTATTCCCACATAAATCTCTGCCAAATACTGCTGACTTTTAGATTTAACCTCACTGGCAATGAATGACCTCCTTGGGAAAAAAATGTATAAAATGGACAAATATTTTAGGGGAAGAAGCAATCTTTTTGGATAATCAGTGGAAGGTATGCAAATCTGACTGGTTCAGAATGGAGGTGGTGTCCTTGTGGTGAATAGGAACTGCTGCAGTAAACAACTTTAGCCTTTCCTATTAAAGGTTAGGGGGAGTGATTGATATGTTTGACAAAGAAATGTAAGGTCAGGAGCAATAAAGGCAATCTGTTCTTTATACAAAAAGTACATGAAAAGCAGTACATATACTGGGTATTCTCTAGTTGGTTTTGGTGCACCTGCTATTTCAGAATAATAAATGGAGCTGAGTCCCGTTGCAGCTTGTGCAGGTAGGAAGCACCGCTGTTAACTCACTCTACCCTCTGATCATCAGTTCATCTCTAAGAAAAAAGATAGCCTAATGAACATCTCTTTGACCCTGTTTTAACTTAGAACCCCACCTTTTTTTCACAGCAGTTAAGGTGCAACTAAATACACAACTGTCACACTAATTTAAGTAGAACTTCTTGAAGAAAAGCAACATTAAGCTTCAGGTGAGAATATCAGAATCTGCCCAAATAATTTTAGTCCTGTCTTCAGTTAAGGTTTCTAGAAGTATAAATTAAGAATATATCATGACATTATCCTAGAAATGGCTGGTGCTATTGTTTAGGGTTTATGTATATACTTTCTATAAGATTCTGAGTGCAATTACATTGTCTTAAATCAGGATTAATCCTTCAGTCCATCACTACAGGTCTTTGTTTAAATTATCTGTTAGTTTTAGCTCCTTATCTTCCAGTGAGCTCTGAAATCACAATCCCCTGCCACCAACCAGTCCTTCTACAGTGAAGGAAACCACAGATTTAATTGAGGGTCTATAAAATGACACATTCACTACAGAAAGTTCATTGTAGAATCTGGACTTCAGATATTAACATTTCTATTATAGCACAAATGACTTACAGCACACACAAGTGACTCAATAACAACAATTACACAAGAAAACCCAAGCAACCACACAAAGATAAACCTTCTTTTTTCAGTCAAATAACTTGGGGTGTTTTCCCCCAGTGCAGACATTTTTCTTACATTTAAGGCAATAGCAGACAACACAGACTTCTTGCAATACTGATAGCAGCCAATAACTGGAATCAGAGAAGATAGGAATAGAAAAGGCCTTGACATATTATCTAGCTTTTTCTCTATTTGAAGACAAGAGCAGATATACCTGAACTGTTCCTGACAGATGTTTTTCTGACTTGTCTTTCAAAACCTCTAGAAATGGAACTTTGGTGGCTTTCTGTGACAATCTGTTCTGGTATATCATGACCTCCTGCACTTAGGTTCTTCCCAAATTTTCTGGTTTTACTAGACCATTTCAAAGCAGTTTATATCGTTTAAACTAGGCTAATATGACCGACTCCTTTTTTCACTCAAAAGATTCCCTCTAATTACAGAATATTCCTTACTTCCTGAACCCAAGTCACATTTAGACTGTGGAAGAGAGGTGTATCCAGGGTAGGTCCAATACCACCAATGGAATCTGAAAGAGTACAGCAGGAATCTAGGTAACCCATGTACACGCCCAGGACTACAGAAGAGCTTATATAGTTCATGCCCTTCAACTCCTATTGTTGTCCTCCTGCAGTGCAGTCATAAAATCACAACTGCATATCAGGATATTCTGCTGACTCTTCCATTTCTACGGTGAATATACAATAACTGTGATCAAGGGCTAAACTATGTGTCTTGGTCTAATGGACCCAAGCTGAACCTAGTACATCTTCTTCAACAGTTTAGCAGATTGACCTAGGTAGTGACCAACCTCATCTGCAGGACTAGGTCCTCCCAGCTAAGACCAGGGTCTGCCTGTGTGTTAAATGCTTCTCTCTGAAAGGAGCTGACCTTGGGGGAGGTAGGTGGTGCAGAGAGGAGTTTCTCACACAGCTAGCAAAGTTTTCAGCTAAAAGACAGCTACTAGTAATAAATTTCCCATCTGGCTGTAGTGCCTCTTAGAAACAGAGGAAAGGAAGAGCTCTCTTGCAATTAGGCTCTGGTGTCAGCCAGGAAGCAACAACTCATTTGCTGAAAGAAGGCTGGAAGCACCTTCTGTAACCACTCCTCAGTCACAGCTCACTGTTTCATCCATACTCCATATCAGACACGGGTGGGAGACCATCTTATTTCTGACTCTCACAGTCCTCTGACCATAGCTGTGGCCACAGCAATTTGGCTTAAGGATTCAATAGTTTGAGTGTATTGTGAGCTGGGGCATAGGCTTGGACTCAGGGAAGGGATCACAGAGATTTCTAGCTTAGTAGAAATCATCATAGCTTACAGCATCACCATGCTATTCCAGGAAGCCTGAACCTCTCCTTCTGCCTTCAGTTTTCCCTTTTTTTTCTTTCACCCTGTACATACATTCAATCTCACCTCTTTAAATCTTTCATTTCATCATCTTTTTTCTTCTTCAGAGGGTAAATCTATGCAAAGGTCTTAACATAAATGCCTGTCCTCTGGACTGAACCCCTCTTTACAACTTTACACAGCCCACAGAAATAGAATTATTTATTTCAGTAGGTTTATCCTCTGAAGCTAGGATTTTCCAGTTTAGTTTCAGCTCTCAGGAGAAAAACTTGCAGCATGAGCCATTATATATATCCAGGCAATGACTCTCAGCTGCCAGAAAATTGCAGGCCAATGGGACATTGCTGTAATCTCTGATTCCAACTGGTCCATGCATTTCCAGTGGCCGTGCTTAAAGAGACTCAGAACCATTCATTAAGTTTGTTGTGAAACCAAGTGTTTAATATCTGTAATTCGGAAGGATCAATAGGAAGCTAAATTGAGTGAAACTAGTTTTGAATTGGTGCAGTTTCAGAGAAACAGCAGCATCACATATCTCAAAAGAACTCACATTTTAATGTAGCACCATGAGTTTGAAACTATTTCTACTGTTTTGGGCTGATGAGGGTTTTTCATTGCTGTTGTTGATTTGTTTTTTAATGAAAGATTTCCCTGTGCATGTTAAGAAACTGCTGTAAAAAAGCTGCAATGTTCATAAGTAGAAGCATTTCTTTTACTGATAGGTTATCAACCACAACCATATTATTTAAAATGGCTTGTCAGCAAGAAGGTTGATTTTGTTTGCTTTTGTACACCTCGCTTGCATTTTCATGCTATTATAATGCAAGTACAAAACCATGTTTGGAATGCATTTGTCTTTAGTAATAGTTTTTTGGTTATTATGGTTTCTTCTGTCTATTTGGGTACAAATTACCTGGTTCACTGATTAAAATCTACTGGAAATAGTGACTGCACTTTTTGGTTTTTCTGTGCAGCTGCTAGTAGAGTGGTATCTCTCCTGTCCTTGGCAGGGTGCTAGGGCCCTGAGGGCACCACCAGCACTGACTGTCCCTGATCAGCCCCCTCAGACCTCCCCCCACCTTGCCCATGGCCCAGGACCCTATGTCAGCCCCCCAGGGCCATCAGCCCCTGCCCCAGAGATGCCGCAGTGGGGCTGTTCTCCAGTTCTCTACAGCCTAGCCCTGCCTGGCCATGGGTCCCACCGAGCCGGGTGCACCCATGGGCTTATGTCCCTGTCCCCAGGGAGGTGCTGATGCCTGGGGCAGGAGCTGCCCTTGAATGCCCCCGGCTGTCCTGCTCCAGACTGAGGTGGTGGGTCAGGCCCTGGCTGTGTGAATCATTTGGTGTAAAAGGCTATGGTCGGCCTCTGATACATTTTCTTCTACCTGAGTGGAGGTAAAAGCGTTCAGCCCAGCCCAGGCTCCTTGGCTCAGGAAGCTAGGAGAGAAGTGCCTCAGTGGCACAGACGGGCTGTCAAGAGGCAGGCTGCATCAAACAGCTGTTTTCTGTATTCCCCAGAATTTCAAATGAATAGAATTTGTGGGATTTTCAGGTATGCTGATGCTGCTGAGCTAAGATGTAGATTATGAGAAATGATAAAGCATTTTGAACAGTCTTGTAAAGGAAAATTATAGAGATGCTATTACAGATGAAATGCATAAGTTTCTTTGGAAATCTCTTTGAAAATTTCCACTTGAAAATGATTGTCTTTCTATAGTAATTTAGGACAATGGTATAGTTCTCCATTATCTCAGTCCGACTGTTTAAAAAAAAAAATCTATTGAAAGCTTGAGACTCCTTAATGGCCTTGTTTCTCAAAAGTACTTATGTAGTTGCCTTGAAGGCTGAAAGATGAAGAATCCTTGAGAATGCTGTCTGAAATAGGCTGTAAGGAATATGTCATTGCTAGCATAAGAAAAGATACACTCCATTCCATTCTAGGTGGAATGAGTACATGCCTGCTGTTAAGAAAAAAGGGGTAGGAGCTGGGGGGAATGAGTTTCACATGATGCCTTGCTTACATAGCAAACTGGGACTTGTTAAGATGTTACTTCATCAGCTGGTACCTTCATAAAACAACTTTCTTGAAGGAGGATTCTGAAACTTCAGGAGGACATGACAAGAATGGATTGTGGCTTTTTTGCTGTCTTAACAGTTTTTATCTTGTAGCCAAAAAGCTCTAGAAAAACTACGGTTTCCTAGTCAACTCTCTGAAGTTACACTTCCTTGCATGAGACAGGTCTGCACTCTGGAATGTAGCACAGCAGAGCAGTTTTAGCAGCAAGGTAGCACCCATATTGCAAAACAGAAAGAGGAACAGAGTGAAAGCAATAATGCTGTTGTCTCCAGTTAACGCAAAGGTTAGGAAAAGTACACTTTTCCACTCTATTCCTCTTCGCTTTTTTTTCTGTTGATCTGCAAAATAAAACAACTAATTAACAAAAAATCTACATTTGCTATAAACCAGTGATGGACTCAGGATTTCTGCCTTCTGGGCTGTGGTGGTTTGTATGAAAAAAGGTCAGACAAAGGGTGTTCTAAGAGAGTCTGTCATGAAGAGCGAAAGACAGCAGCAGAAGCTCTGAAAGGAATATGGAGCTGAGTGGTTGCATTACCCTATGTTTTATTAATCATAAAATGCAGCAAAAAACATTAAAGATATTTCTAAGGCTGTGCTCTGGGAGCCTGCAGAATATGATTTCTTTTCAACAGTCTCTGCCCTGCATTTTGCTGCCAGCCTCAACATGGTCCCATCTAAGTTACAAACCACAAGTGATTAACTTGTGATATACTCCTCTGAGGCAGCTTTTCCCAAAACAGTAAAGATCATTCCGCAGCATAATTTTTTTTCAAGCAGTCTCTTTGTTCTCCATTGCCACACTGTATAATTGTATGATTGTACACTGGTGAAATAGAAGCAATTTCCCATGATCAGAATATCATTGTATGATGTAGTAGATGCTAATAAATACTGTTAAAATAGAATAATAGATTTTTAAGGCCAGAAGGATCTGGTCTTATCATTTAATCTGAACTCCTGTGTAAGACGTCACACAGTCCCCAATTTGCCACAGCAGAGCTCTAACTCCTGTACTGCCAACCCAAACTCAACAACTGAACATATAACTAACTTTTTTGGTTTATTTTTTGAGAAAAAGCAAGAGGTATGGGAAATTACTTTGATATTGGCTGTTTTTCTTATTCTGTAAACAGCACATGGCCATGCAGTGTCCAGTACAGTATGTACAGCAATATGGAAGTGTTTTCTTGGCAACAACAAGAAAGTAAAGCAAGAGATGTCCAAAGGAACATAAGCGGAAGGCTGGTTGCTGATGGGCAAGATAAGTATCCCCACCGAACTAGCCTACTTTGTCATTCCAACTGTTCAAAACCTGACATTTTCCAAGATGTAATTAATATTCACTTTGAAGATGCTTTTAATGAGCTATGGATGCTAAGTTAGTCTCTAACAGCTTTCCAGTTGTAAGTAATGATTCATTCAGAGAGTAACAGATTCAGCTTTGGAATGTCCCATCTTACTGCCCAGTCTTGCTATGCTCCTGCCAGCAAAACTCAATGTCTGCAGTGGCCGACCAAGACATGTGGCACTAGTACTGTGTAGTCTCTTGATATTAACCTGGCATCTAGCCCCCTTATTTCAATATTCCTCATTTCATGTTGCTATTAAGGTAGACTATTATTCCACTGTTATACAGCACTGAAGAATTGTTCAGTCCAGCCATTAACATGCACAGCTAAATGTTCTACTTCATGGATTTTCAAGTGTCAGGGAAAGAAAATGCATAGAGGATTTGATCCCATTTGTATCCCATACATACAAATGTGTTCAGTTTACGGCCCTGGAGAGAAACTTTCCAGTTTCCAGAAGTGCGTACATAGCCTGGAATGTGAAAATCTGGTTGTTTTCTTTCTCTTATATTATCTTTGATAATAAAGATTGTACAGTCGCATAGCTGGCATTTTTACTAGTGACTCATAAGGAAGAATAGAATCCAATTTTCTTGTCCTTAACTATCTTGGCTCTGATGCCGTAGTAAACAGAAAGCACTTATTGTCAGACAAGTATGTAGATATGACTCAAGGATAGAGGGGGCCACAGGTCACTTCGGGGGAAAAAAAAAAAGCTGTTCTGTGAGCAGAACAACTAATGAAGCCTGGTTTGTTACAGAATTCTTACAGAGTCCCCAGCACATTTCTTCTTTCCCTTTCCTCTAAATCCTCTCCTCGTCTGTTTGTCTGGATCCATGTCAATCCTGGTTGAAACTGATTAACAGGTTCCTTCACTTAGGGGAAGTGAAGAAAGTAATAGCTCCAGAGAAAGACAGACAAGCAGATAGAAAATACCATTATAGAACCTTTGTTTCCTTGTGAAAGCAAACTAGAATATGTTTCATATTCTGGCATGCTGGAAGCGTCTTGAGGCTCTAACCAATATCCAGTCCTGTTGTATTAGGTTGTGTTAGGGCACGGGGTGAGGGAAGCACCTCCCTCTGTTTGGTTATGTCCTGCATGTTGACAAGAGGCACGTTCAGATAGAAAATTTATCATGGGTAATGGTCCCCTTACTATAAGGCTTTCTTTTGTGTTTTCCCCTTAGAATATAGGCTCCAATGTAGTTGCAACTGTTAGCCTTAAAGCAAGAATTAATTCAAGAGTTCCTAAAGTGTGTTTCATGTAGAAAGTCAGAACAGATGATCAAATGATTCCTTCTAGTTTCAAAATCTCTCGGCTGAAAAAATGCATATAATCATGTGAATAGCTTTCCTATTCCAACTAGCTCTTTGTAAAACAGTCATCATTCATTTGTTCTGAAATATGCATTATCAGTTATGAAGGCTACATTTATAAATTCTGTTTTCTCTTACTATTTTTAAATAGAACACCAGTCTTGGCTGTTTTCTGTTTGTGCAGAATCATATTTGCAAAGGATAGGACCACATATGGTAGATACTATGGGCTGATAAATGCTAATTATCAGAGTTTGGTCAAGTTGTGGTAAGAAAGGGCCCCATATATACAGTATTTCAGAACTAGTATGTTCAAAATCCTTTTGGCCTGCAATTCACCTTAAGAACCTCAATTAAGAGCACTGTATCCCTGCAGTTACTGTTAAATGGATCTGTCCTGGTTTCGGCTGGGATAGAGTTAGTTTTCTTCCTAGTAGCTGGTATAGTGCTGTGTTTTGGATTTTAGTCTGAGAATAATATTGATAACACGCTGATGGTTTGGCTGTTTCTAAGTGGTGTTTGCACTGGTCAAGGACTTTTCAGCTTCCCATGCTCTGCCAGGTGCACAAGAAGCTGGGAGCGGGCACAGCCAGGATAGTTGATCCAAACTGGCCAAAGGGCTATTCCATACCATATGACGTCATGCCCAGTATATAAACTGGGGGGGTTGGCCGGGAGGTAGCGGTTGCTGCTTGGGGACAGGCTGGGTGGTGGGTGGTGAGTGGTTGTATCACTGTTTTTCCCCCCCCAGGTTTTGTTTCTCTCTTGCTCTCTTGTTTTCCTTCTCATTACAATTTATTGTTATTATTATTATCTTTTTGTTCCAATTATTAAATTGTTCTTATCTCAACCCACAAGTTTTCTTACTTTTGCTCTTCTGATTCTCTCCCCCATCACACTGGGGGCTGGGAGGGTGAGCGAGCGGCTGTGTGGTGCTTAGTTGCTGACTGGGGCTAAATCACAACAGTCTTTGTACAGGATGATGGTCCTTACATTTCTTGAAGGTATAGAAATCCCCACTATAATTTTCCTTCTTTGCTGTTTCTTCTATTTCAAGTAAGCTCCCATTAATATCTCAGCAAATAAAACTTTTATGATCAAGCACACCCGTATGATAGACAATATATAGAAAAGACATACAACACATCTAAGTCATATATGCAGTTTGTGAGATATTCATAGCTAACTTTTTCTCCCCCCCTCAAAGAATTCAAACTTGCATATACGCATCAAAAAGTTTTAACAGCTATCTATCTGTTGTAAATTCTTAGGTCTGTTAATGGACTGGAAAACTTGATTGTTAGAATGTCTCTGTAATACTGCTTGTGCTTATATTCAGGTAGGACTACATCCCATGGCTCAGGCATGTGAGGCAGCCCTTAAACAGAAATGAAACAGCCAAGCCCAAAATATCCAACACACAGCCTAACTCCAGTGTTCTGCATCTGTGTTTTAGTTTGACTCCCCTGTCCATTGCAATTCTACCTCCGCACATCCCAAGAAATCTCCAAGTATCTCAGCTCTGCCCCAGCCCTTTCAGGCACAGATAAACCAAGGGCTCAGCTGTCCTCATTGCCTGACTGACCTGTGATTCCACACATGTTCTTAAATTTATTTAACATATGTGGACAGAATTGACAGGACTGATTCAAATTGAAACTGTGGGCACTTTCTTTCAATAAATTGTGACAGTAAAATAATGGATTTTGCATCCAAAAGGGTATCAGCATGAAGCACTACACTTTTTGCATTTTTTCCACATGGAACTCAACCCTTTTCCGCACTGTGCATCAACCTTAAGTTCCAGAAGAAAAGGTTGCATTCAATTTTTGCTACTGTTAGATCTCGAGTTAGTTAAAGTGATCCAAGATTTCAAATCAGCACTGTCTCTAAAGTCACCTTTAATTTCCACAGTGGATACTGTGATGATAATGACAAACACTTTGTTGCTTATGTGCCGAATTTTACTTTGGCACTTTCATGTGACTTCTGCATTTTCTGTGACTTTCTGGACAGCATGCAATTCCTCCAAATCAGAAATATTCAGAAACAAATCATTTCAGGCTCGGCAACCTAAAAATATCTATAAAAAATATCTCCGGAAATATTAATAACTAGACAAGAACAGTTGATCCTCATTGTCCTAGACTGCAGTATCTGTTGACACATCTTATAACACACTTCCTGCCTTGTGATTCCACCCCAGGAATTTCTCTTATGATAAAAACAAATTCCAAATATTTCAGCCCACTAAGCAAAGCATTAATTGTACTTTTGACATTACCTTATATTTCATTTTCTCCGTTTACTTTAGGTAATCTGTAGGAAAGGTAGACTGATGACTCCCTGCAATTCTTGATTTTAAATTCTACAATACTGTTTTAACCTTTATCCTACTGGTAAGGAAATAACACCTACAACCTCTCTCAGTGCCCACTCTGTCCACTTCACACTGTCCTATGGGCTTGGGTAAGGATGAGGGCCGGGCAAAAGACTTGCCTAGAAACAAGCTATTAACACGAGATGTGTTCTACAAATGTACCATAATTTAAGCAGTAGAAGATCATGTGCATGCTAGATAATTAATTTGGGGATTTAACAGATCAAAGGTCAGAATCACAACAAAATTAGCTGGTTTCTTTATATCACCACTTATGAGGCAGAAGGTGGGGGATATGTATTGTGAGCACTCTCTAGTTAAACTGTTGTGCTAGCACAAAACATTACTGCATTAGGCTGTAGCCTATAATCAATCCCAGCTGGAAGCTCATATCAACATTACTGTTCTTCTTGCCAGTTCCCTGTTAATCCTTTAAAAGGGTAGGTAAAAACAGGACTGGTGTCTTATATTACATAGGTTGATTTATAGAACCCAGCTATTCAAACATTTTATTCTACACAGTTTACAGGCCAAATAATTTTATTTCTGAAATGTTTAATTGGTTAATTTAGACCATACAAAATAAATGACAAAAGGCTCCAGCGGAAATTCCATCCCATAGTCTTGTTTTGGAGTATTTTGTTCCCATTTGTAATGTCGGGCCTCCCTCTGTTCACTATAGCAATGCTTTGTTGGGCTGAGGAGTGAGCTTTTATATACATATGGAATTCTTAGAAATACTGTCATTGAGCCAGGTATTTAAAAATGTATGTTTTTCCAGAAACCCCAGTCTATCGGATAGCATGCATATCTGTGCTGCTTCCCTCCTTTTTGAGAGCTGACACAGGATGGATACATGGCTCAAATGCTGCAGCTTTAGCTGCCCTGAGAATGGCAGTAACACCCTGATGTATATCTCCCATTTTCCAAGCCAGTCAGTCCCATCATAATGAAGCCAAAAAGCCTGTAAGAGACTATCCTCTGGATGAAAACAGATGAATTGAAACTGGGAAAAAAACAATATAATCCTAGCCAGAAAACAACTTAAAAAGCTAGCTAGAGCTTTGTACTCTATTTTTTTGGCTTAAAACCTTCTCTTTCTCCTCCCTCCTGTCCTATAATCTTCAAAGGAGTTTGGATCCTTGGAGTCCAGTTGACTCATCATGAATCCTAGATAAGTTAGTAGCCTGTCTGATGAAAAAGACCTTTTCTTCTGAGAGTTACTGACAAACTCCATCCCCTCTTCACAGGAGAAGCTAGGACCATAGTGATCCCACATACTGCTTTTTCTCTGATTGAATTCCCAAAACACGTTGTTACTAACCCTGAATGCACAGCTGTGGTTCTAGCTGGCAGTAAATGAAGCTACCTAAGCTCAGAGGAGCTGGGAACACATCAGCTTGTATCCCCCTTTCTGTCCACTTTTGTTCCCATACATTGGCCCTGAGTTTCAGTATCATATACAGACAGGAGCCAGTCTTCTGGGCTAAGTAGCAGGCTATTCAGGTTCCAGATACCTCCTAGATACACTAAAATGTGCAAAAAGATGTTGCCAATTCTACTAAGTAAGTTATTCAGAAAAAAATGCTGCCTTAAATGGGGGTTAAACCAGAAAAATCTACAAAAATCACTGAACACAGAAAATACTTCTAGTCTTAAGGTGGTTGCTTTGGAAAAATACTACGGCAAACAGGGTGCAGTTTCAGGCTACTAGTTGTACAGTTAGGGAGATTACAGTCTGTGCCAAACTGCCTTTATGCGCAGTTGAGGGCAATGTTTACTTTATTTCAAATCAACAGTGAGCTGTGGTTCAAACAGTGATTCTAGTTGGTGTTTTGGGTTTTTATTATTATTATTTTGAAGCTTTTTTCTAGAAGAGATGAAAGATTAAAGCAGATCAAAGTTTAAGGTAAAGTGAATTCCATAAGGCAGATTTCAGTCCTTTAGCCAGTAGAGGAAACTGTCCCTTGACAGTCACAATAGATAGACAGAGCCTTGTGGAAAGGACTTCAAGAGTTTTTTGATTCAAATCTCTAGTGGATTTCCTAGTGGAAAGAAACTTAATTATATTAGAGTCAAATGTGATACACTATCTACTTCATTGATTTTTTATTTTTAATTTTTTTCAAAACTACCACATCCTATTAGAATCTAATACATTTTTGGTAAATAGCTTTCCTGCCATAGACAAATGGAATAAAAACCTAATTACTTTAAACCCAGGTAGTCAGTGCTACCCTGATTTTCAGCTCTTGAACTTTTACACATCTTCTTGACATTTGAATCCCTATTATATCTCTGACCTTAATCTTGCAACTAGTTTATCCTTCTAAACTTGTAACAATAAGTCCAGGGAGGCGGATAATTTTCTTCTATTTATAGCAAATCCTGTTATGGGGGTTTCTCTAACTGAATTTAAGTCACCATTTGTATAGAGTGACATTTCATTTTCTTCATTCTCATTGTTTACCTTAAGAAAATATTTGGTTTAGTTATTAATCTCTTGGTTGGCTTTTAACTTTATCAAACAACACCTCAGAGCTCTGAGTCATCTTTTTGTGAGTTAAATGAACATTTATTACTGAAATTTCACACAAAACCAAAACCTAAATAAGATATCGTTCCCTAGGTGTAGAAGAAAAAGAAAGAAAAAAGAAAGAAAAAAAAAAAGAAAGAAAGAATATTCACTTTAGCAGAAGATCATGGTATGCATTAATGGATGTCAAATTTACAGTGACCAGGATTGCCATTTATTTGGTATACACGAGTGTCCCATATTTATGTCAGAATTTCTTGGATAGAGATAGGTAGACACGCACAAAGCATTGTATTTGATGTGTTTGGGGTTTATCCAACACACTGGACATTGCATTATGGGGAGCCTGTGTTTGTTCTGTGCATCCAAATATGTTCCATATGCATCAAACAGGTAAGCTACACGATGATGTGCAACGATTCCAATACACCCAGAATATGCAATTTTATTACACAGGCACTGTGTATCTGAACAGCAAATGAACCATAGGCACCTACTTGTCCTGGATGTCTTCCAATCCCTGCATGTCCAGCAGAGCTGACCTGAACATGTGCTATGATCCACTGCCCAAGGATTTATAGCCACTGCCCTGACTGGGCTGTTGTGTTACACCAGCAATTTCCTAGAAAAATAGCAAAAGTTCTCTTTTCTGCCTGGATAAAATTTATAGGTGGGAAAAGAGATGTTTAGAGAAATGCCATAGGCCTAGTAACACTATCTTCCAATGGACAACAACTCCTTGTCATGAGAAAAAGCATAGTTTCCTAAAATCTGCTCCTAACTGACCAGGACTGGTTTAAATCATTGGTTCTCTCTGTAACTAATAGAGTAAAGGAGCTCTGCCAGGCTTCTAGATAGAATCTGAAGTCTGTGCTTAGATGTTTAATAATTTATGTTTTATATATTTTCTTTCTGGTAATCTACTTATTATTAAAAGCTTATATTGTTTAGGAAAACTCCAAATGACTAGCAAGATAATTTATTTTGGGACAAGGTACTGTGTGATGTTTCCTAACCACATCCTCTGTCCTGAGGCAAGTAATATTTGTGAGGGTCACTCTGACAAGCAGTCGCATTTTTTAAGGGAGAGATCTAGTACCTGTCTTAAAGATTTGCCTCCAAGTACTATCATGGAAGCAGAAAGCTGAAATGGCCAAAAGGTGAAAATGCCACCAGTGTCCATGACAGCAGAATTCAAAATATTGTTTTAGGTGTCTTCATGTACAATAGATTTCTAATCTGTGAATCTGAATTACTGAAAGCAATATAAATAATAAAATATTTATAGAACTGGTTTCTGGACTGTTTTCTCTATAGGTGGGCAGATAACAATGCTGATATGTTCCAGCATCCTTATTCTTTGTTTAGTACTCCAGGAGCCTTGCAGTATAAAGAAGCATGAAAATATAAAGTATAAAGACTTTATACAATAAAATTATAAAGACTTTATACAATAAAATTACTAAGCATAAGGAACCAGCCACTTTTCATGTGTACTTCTCTTTTGTCCTCAGTATGCACTGACCTTATTGAGTCACTGATCTTTATTAAATTGAGATTCTGGAAAAGATCTTAGATAACTAGAGTTGTGACCCTGTGAAGACAAACTGGCGTGTAGCCTATTAAGAAGTCCTAGTGGACTATTATGTTCATTTTAATGTAAGAAATAGGCTCAGGGACTCAAGGATGTTAACATGATCCTATCATGTTAAGACATCGCTTCAGACAAGGTTTAAAACCTTCAAAAGTCATTTGCAAAACATACATCTTCACAAAATAGGTGCTTCTTGATTTTTGCAAGGATAACACTACCTTACTTTTACTGGGCATTTTTACCTCAGGTTATCTATTTCAAGCAAATGAAGTTTCCTGTTTGTTAAATGTGCTCTATCTTATAGTGTTTTTTTACAGATTTGAAAATAAACAAACTGTGATTTGGGAATACTCATTTAGGAAATACAAGTTTCACGGCACCCATAGGTCGTCTTCCTTCACTCCTAATTGGAGTTTTTAGCAAATCATTCCTGTGAACTCAGTGTTCCTACTGACATAAACATAAACACCTTTCACCTTCCAAAACCCCTTCATTTTTATTTTGTGAGAGTTGCACAGGTTTGTCTAATAATAAAATTTGGCCCTTGTATTTGGATGGGAAAATGGCTGAAAGTTCCATATAAGAAAAAGATCGTCTACAAAATGTTCTCAAAAGCTAAACACTTTCAAGATGTGATAGGCACTTGTATGTCAAAGTTTATTCATTTTATGGGATTGTTCTGAGGACTGGATATGTTGCTTATGCAATCTCCCAGAAATCTTGGAAAGGCTCTTTTTAAAAGCTGAAAATAGTTATACAAGTTTTTGCATACAACAAATTCTAAGTGCTTAATATAAAAACATGAAAGTGTCCTTTGAACCATGAGCTCAATGGAAGGGTGGATTTAGGTTGTTTGTAATGTTTCAGCTGAAATTTTTTTTTTGAGTGAGGTGTCCACATGCTTTATAGTGCTCAAAAAGAAAGTGCTTTACTTTAAGCGATATTTTTTTCAAGACCATTTATATACCACATTTTCAGTCATCTGTGGCATCATGTGGCAGCATGATTTCACAGCAAATATGTTTTCCTAAAGCCACAGTCATTATTAGTGCTGGACAAAAAAGGAACAACTCTATCTCAAAAATAATGTAAAAATTCTGAGGCTGTCATTTTTCTGCAAGAGACAGAACTGAGTCTTTTCAATGGGTTTAATGAATCAGCCTAAGGACAGTCAATAGGTAAGAGCAAGTGCTTGAATTTGCATTTACCATAAAACACTCTTCACATTGGTACCTAGGCTAATAGTCACACCAGTATGAACTCTCTACCTTGAGCAATCTTCCTAGTGAAGTTTCATCAAAACTAGTAAATTTCCATTAAAACTTTTAGTTTGAGTTGGAATGGTATTTTAACAGTGGGGGAATAAAAAGGAGGAAAAATATTGTTTGACACTTTTTGTTGTTCTCTAATCCTTTCTTCTTTGGTGGCAAAAACTAGCAAGTAGTGTATTGCAATAGCTAGATAAAAAAATGCTTGCAATGATTCCACCAGAGATTATTTTAAAGAGAGGAAGGAATGTCAGCAAATTTCATGTTATCAACAGGCTTACAACAGCACATTATCATGAACAGAGGAAAGAGACTCAAGAATAGAAAAAAACAAATGTTTTCATATCTTTTTTTACTGCCCTACAGAATGTGAATTCATATCAAATTCATTTCTGCTATATAATTTGGTTGTACAGTTCAACAAGTGTGCAGTTTTCTAGGTAATTGAACAAATACTTTCCATTCTCTTACAGTTTTGGTTTTTGATTCTGTGGGCTCCAACAATGATAGCTCTGATTAAAGCTTTCTGTGGTATTGGTCACTGAAACATGCAGGAACTTAATATCCTTGAGAGAACTATCCCTCTGTGCAATTTGGTTGCAATTAGTAACACATTCAAAAGTTATTAGGGAAGGACTGACTAGCAGACAGGCAGATTCCCTTTCATGTCGCCTCCTCTCCCACACACAAAATATCCTCTCTAATTTTGGAAACTGGAGTTATATTCCTTAACTGCACCTTGTCAGAGAAATTTCTGGGTGTTGGCTTTAATCCTGTGAAATTCCCTGTAAGTTTTCTCTTAGGCAGCTTTTAAGCATTTTTATATTTTCAAAGCAAACTCTAGATACCTTTTAATTAAGTCTTATACAATTCTTCTTATACAATATACATACAAGTTGAATGTCATTATTCCTTGTTTGCATATTTAAGAGAGAGGGATTGAGAGGACAACATTTAGGACTGGCTGCATAAGGGCAGGAGACTACATATATGCTGAGACTTCATTGCAAATACCTATTGGCATCCGTCTGTCTTGTGTTCCTCAGCATTCCTTGGAAACAGAGCACTTAAAACGTATACAGCTGTATCCAGGCAAGCGCTGGAGATGTGCAAATATAATCCTACATGGTCATAGGCTGCAATATACCACCAAACTATTTTTTTTCAAGGGATAAACTCTATATTGTTTGCAGCTCTCATCTCCTGTCTGTTTGTATTCAAACCAAGTCTGAGTACCAGTGAGAAAGGGCAATGTCCATGCCATGCTGTTGGCAGAACTTCTGCTTCTTGTCTAAGTTTTCCATGAGTATGTAAAATATTATGCTGAAAACTCTCACTGTCTGTGTGATTGTGTTGCGTTTCACATACTGTAAAGAATCTGAGCCACCATTTTTAATGGCATAAGAACCATTCACTTGCAAATTATGCATGATATTTTGCACAGCTGGAAGAAATTTGCCTTTTTGGCATCATGAAATGTTGAGTGGCCATGGATGTGTGACATGGTAACAACCAGCAGTTCTGTGGGGGACATGATTTGCTAATGTAATTTGAAATTGCCTGATTCCATATTGGAATTTCCAGCTTGAAAGTATTAATCTCTCACATGCTATTTTCTGAATAGCAAAATACCTGTTTAAAACAAATTTTCTGTTTTGATAAACACAGCACAGACTTAAAATTCTGGCTGCTGCATGCATGGACTTTGCTAATTTTATTGCTACCCATGTCACTATAAAAATGTGATAGCATCCTTAACTGTTCTATCCAAGCTGAGTCGTGTGGGATTCTTACTATTGTCAGAACACAAGAACAATTAAGCCTTGTGGAAGCACAAAGAAAGCAAGCCACTGCTGCTGCCACTTGCAGGAAAACAGACTTGTCATTTACTGTAGAAAACCAATGATTAGACTACAATATCAGCAGCAGCTTCGTGATTTGCTTAATTTTTTTAGCAAGCAGAACTCAGCACCTGGACAATGCATTTTCCACCTAATTGTCATCACAGAGAGGATGTTCAGTTTGACAGGGCAAAGATACCTCTACAAGGAATTACAGGTTTTCATCTTGAGAATGTGCAACGGGTGCTAATTTACTATTTAGGACATTCAGTGGCTGATTTTCAAAGCACAAAGCTAAGTCTTAAGTATTTATTGCTTCGTAAATTAATCAGAAAATTGTTTTACACTTTAAAAAGACAATGTGCAATCACTTTTAAGACTTATGTGATGTGTGTGTTGCAGCCTTTTGAAGACTCTATAGTTTCATTTCCTCTTTGTAAAATGATACACAAGTTTTATGAAGTTTTGTATTTCTTAGCCAAACATTTTAATTGTGCAAGAGGCAGGCTACTTCTATGACTGAAAGACTCATCAGCCTGCCAAAATCTTTTTTATAAGTGATCTTTTTTAAGTGAAAATTATTCACCTCCACATTTGATTTCATGAACATGTTGCTGTGTACCTGTATCATTACCATTTAATGATATAATCCTGGGAAATGTCATCCTAATTGGTTCTTTTGTTACCAATTAGACAAAAGGGTGCCTTTTGTCTTAGGGCTTCTCACACCAATGATCCAATGAAAATGGGCTGTTCACATGCATAATACTTGCCACCAGTTGCAGTAACTAGTCTCATCTGGAATCACATGCTGACAGTCG
The DNA here is from genome assembly GCF_034638445.1 of Ciconia boyciana. NCBI lineage: Eukaryota > Metazoa > Chordata > Aves > Ciconiiformes > Ciconiidae > Ciconia > Ciconia boyciana. The sequence continues at coordinate 18,585,684 of NC_132936.1, read as the reverse complement.
AGTACCTGATGCTGCGAATTACAATGGCTGAGAAAAACAAGAAGAGAAATATTTTTTTGCTGATCTGACAGCTGAAGAGACTGGATAAAGTAAATAGAATATATCTTATTTATGACTTTTCAATTTATGATGAGCAAATAGCACGACATCTCAGAGAGAGTAGCCAGAACAATATCAAGAATACATTGCTTTAGATCTTATAAAGTATGCCAAGATCCATCACTGTTTTTTTGAAAACGCGTAACTGTTCATTTCAATCTTTTTCATATAAACATTTTATAGTGTTCATTATCACAAGAACATCACACACATCAGTTAATTGAACTTACATCACCCTGGTGAAACATAAAAATATTATTCTCTAATTTTAGTGATTTGGACTTCTCCAAGATCATATAAAATGGTCTTGTTAAACTGCTAGAGAAATATCAGGACCGTGTTTCTTGACTGCATCCATTTTCTACCAGGCACTTCAGGACATTGCACATGACCTGGCTTTGGATCCTGAATCCAGAGATGAGTGTTACACCAGCTATGCTCGAACATATTGCTGAAGAACTCAGGGTTGTCCCTGAGTTTGAAGGCTGAATCTAAATTTCCTGGAGTTATGGGCTTGTCAAGCATCAAAATGCGCTGGTAAAGGCTCTCTCCTATCTGCAGTATGTCTCATCTAGAGATTGTTACAAGAAGATAATTTTGGGATTAGCAACATCAACTTCATCAGCAGAAAGCTTCCACCAGTGGAAGCAGAGTCCTCCTTCTGCTGCCTGCAGAGCAGGCTGCTGTTCATGTCTCATGGCTTTCCAGCCTCCTTGTAACACCAGAGCAAAAATGGGAGTTTGACACTTAGTATAAAGTAATGCAGCCATGAGGAATGGGAAGGCACAGAACCAGCTCTGGGATATTTATATGGGGAAAAGTTGCTTAACACCATTTTTGCCCTAAGAACTCCCTGAACTATATCACATATACTGTGCGTATGATTTGGTTTTAATTGCAAATCCTTTGATGTCCACTTTTCGGCTTTACCATTGAAAACTAAGAGTAAGAGGCCAGCACATATTTAGGCAACAGTTAAATTAAATTAAGTCTTTCAGTTAAAGAAGTTTTTATCCATACATCTTATTGTGTTTGAAACACTAAATTTTTGCTAATACTGTAATATAGAAATGATTGCTGGAAAATAGTCTTTACCATTCCCATCTATCCTTTAATGTATTAGATTGCAGTACTGTTCTCTATGGTATGTTTTCAGGCACTTTGCCTTCTTTAAGCAGCTTATTCATTTGTCACTTTCAGGTTATTTTATTCCTGCACTACCATCTTAGTAATTTTGGAAAGGATCTTTGTAAATCACCTGGATATTAAACTCGTTCCCTCAGAGGAGATTATTGCATAGTCCACTAGAATTTACTCTTCAGAACTGCATATGGACATTGAAACTACACATCCTTTGTTCCTCCTTGTTTTCCTGTATTTCACTTTGATGAATATGCTTGTCAGGTCTTTCTCTGTCACTGTTGCCTATTCACTACAGAATTTATTTATTTTTTTCTTCTTTCCCAGTCTTCCCTTATTTTTTAGTATATTTGAATTTTCTTCATTTTGTTGTCACATTTTTCCATTCCTGAGATTAGTAAATGTTGTGTTTTAGCTTTATTTTCAGAACCTGAAAGTAAAAATTTGCATTCTTTCTGTCTTGAGGAGGCCTTGAGGTGTTGGGGGGAAGTTGTTTGTTTCATCTATGTTTTTGTACAATGCCTTAAACCATGTTGGTTTATCATTGCCATTTTATATGGGAATTTTGCCATGGCTTGTCATGCATAACCTTGTCTAAGAATTATTGCTTTACACTGTGGTTGGTTGTTCTTTGTTTGGGGTTTTTTTTCATAAACAATATTCTTGTAGATTTCACATATTTAAGATCCTAATTCTTACAGTTAATTCATTTGGTTGTCTATGTGCATGAGTGTATATGTCTACTTGACTACCTGTCCTTGCTAATAATTTTAAAAGTCATTGTTCAGTTTGAACAAATGTTGACAGAAGGTTGAAAGCTCAAAAATATTAAGTTCTTACAAGTGTCATGAAAACCGTCTAGGTAAAGGAAAAAGATTCTGTTATTGTTCCTAACTGAGAGAAAAAGGCTGCTATGTTAAGCCAGAAAACACACACAGAAGAGAGATACTACGAAGGCCTTCATCAAGGAAAGATCTTTTCCACATTACTCACCTCCCTGGAAAACAGAAAACCCAGCCATGAGACACAAAGCTATGGGAGTCTAACTTCATTGGTTCTCTGCTCATAAAATCATATGCTTTAGAATAAACCAACTTCATTGTTTCCAGTTCTTATTTTTTGCCTGCTTATCTTCCTGTATTTTGGCTGTCTGTGAGCTCTGTTATGTGCCCTAAATTGCCTGACTGATACCTTGTATGAATGCCATAAAGATAAGAAATGGTAACGTGGAGGCACCCTTATTTCCAGTGAAGACGGTAAATACTCAGAAGACTCAGCATATCTAGAAGTCTACGTGAAGACTAGATGCAACAAAAAAAAAGCCATGAATTTTAAAATGCCTGAGTCTCAGGGTGTGGAGGACACACTTTTTGTGGGTTATACTGCCTGAAGAGTTAGTTCTACACATTGCCTAGTCCGAAGAAACAGTATTTTCATCTCTGAGTTTGTGTTTGACAAGTCACTGATATCAAAACTTCTACTGAATTCAAAAGGGGCTTTGAAAGAACTACTTTTTCAAGTAGGTATAGGAAATGGGGCAAATTGTATATGCCTCGCACCGGAGTAAATCACAGGAATAGTTTTTCCTACCACCTCTGCTAGAATAAGGCATTGCTTTTTTATCCTTACAGGCACATCAAATCCTTCTGCTTCTAATCTTCTAGAAATGTTTTTAAAAATCTTTCACACTGATGTTTTCATTGGCATTCATCTTCAAAGGTTCAATTTCAGTGCTGAAATAATTTCTGACAGTTTTTTTGCCTATTAGTTATATGACAAGCTCTCTGGTCTTTTCATTCTGTTTGCACCACTTCCAGATTGCTGGGTGCTTGGCTTGTAGCAGAGGTACCCCATCACAGCTGCAGTATGAGTGAGTAGTGGTAAGGCATGACTGCTGACTTTGAACGCTGAAATAATTACCAAAGTAAATATGAACTATTCTCTTACAGAGTTATTTTGCTTCACTTTTTTTTGTGGACAAATGTAAAACAAGGAAAGAACCAGCTGGATCTGCAGTGTAACTTTTTCAAAAGATAAATATATTCATATACACGGATCTATGTATTTATGTGTATATACACTTTCCAGAAAACAATGCACAAAAATGTTTCTATTTATAAGCCAGTTCTAGTAAGTCTGTAAGAGCAGCTCTCCTAAATCCTGTGTAAGTTACAGTGCAAGCACCCAACTTCCATGAAAAACTAATTTAGCAAACGACCACTTATTTTCCAATATAGACTGTAAGATTGTAAAAAAAAAAAAAAAAAAAAAAAAGTTGCAAAAAGAGACATTTTCTTTCCAAGCTTTTATGTGCTTCAGGTTTAGGCAGATAAATGCTGGCATCCTGCCCAGCTTCCAAGACTGAGTTGTTAGCTGTACACCAAACCTTCTCATTACAGTACACACCCTTGGTCTACCTGCTTACTGACTAAAGGAGGAGTCAAAGCCCATCCTTTACTGAGTGATTAACAGTTACTTGGGAACTGTTACTTGGGAACTGTCAAGCTTAGAGTCAAGACCCTTCTCAGCCTGAGAAGATTTCTATATGCAGCTCCCACCTTCCCCAGTCACCAGACTGGCATTTTCTGCCTGAGGGACCCATGTTTCCCTTCCCTCGAACCATTACTGCAGGGGAGTTTGGTGCATGAGAGACACGGGGCATAAATAGGCCGGGCAGGAAGGAAACTCACAGTAGCCACTGGGCTGTTGAACCCAGGGCAGGGAAACCTCCTGCTTCTGGGAATCTCAGGTGAAGCAGGGCAGTCGGTTTACAAATTAAGACATTAGCTGTCAGTGTCTGTAGAGACACTGTAGAGAGCTAGGATCATGTAACCCTAGGGAGTGATTTGTTTGATCCTAGAATAGGCATTTGGTCAACTATGCTAGGGGTCCTGCTGACTGTGTTGACTACAACTCCATTAACTTTAGGGAAAGCTTTGTTACCTAGATTGTTTATAGACACCTATGTGAGGACACCTAAATGCAGACGTCTTAATCTGAGATCTGAATCCAACCAGTTCTGTTTTCTTTGAAAAGTATAGTATAGAAAACATTTCAAAGACTAAGATCAGGAACTTCATTCTGCTCCCTGTTATGGGAAGGTGGCTGCCTTCTGCCCTTTCTGTTTCCACCTCATTGTCAACAGAATGGACATTGCCCTTCTGTTTCCCAAGTATCTCATACTGAAGTGATTAGGACATGTACCTGAGATGTAAGTGCTATGGGTTAAACCCCCCCCCATCTGGTCAAGAAGAGTTTACAACCCAATTTTCCTCTTTCCAGTGTTTTCTAGCCACTCAGTTGTTGCAGGAAAGAAACAGGTCACTGCTCCACCTTTGAAAAAAGGACTCTTCTGGGTCTACTGCAGGTTGAAGATTACTATATTTTTAATGTGGTTCATAACTGTGACTGAATGACCTAGATTTCCAAACAGAGATATTTGGCTAGTAGCTGTTTCCACAAATTTATTTAGCTGTCAGTATGCACTATGTAATGGATGTTGATATTTTTTCATGTCAGCTGGCACTGCTGAGCTAAAATACAAGGCCTATCAGAATGTTTTGGAGTCATTTTGATTCTGAAATATTTTTTATTTCCATTAGATCACAAATAAGTTTATTTTTGTCATCTCCAGGACACAGAATATTTCATCTCAGGAGGCTGCTGAGTCTTTAATTCAGGGCTTTATTGTCTCTGCTGGATAGCTGTATTTCATGTTCAGAGTCCTTTCTAAGTCTTTACTGTAAGTCATCATTTACCCAGAACTCTGCAGCTAGAATGCCAACTCCCATGCCACCAAAGTAATAACACACTGGAGATCTCTGAGGTTGTAGCAGTTATATCAGAGCAAGGATTCTTCTAGCCTAAAAGGCTCTTTCACCTAACCATATGATGTTCACCTCCATTTATTTCTGAAGACACAAAACCAATGTTAGCATTTAGGTAGCTATGCAAGGTGTGGCTTGTGTTTAGCAATCATGGAGATGAGATGTGAGATCACAGAAATACAGCTTTCTTAGTGTAGACTGGTGAAAGGCAGGAAAGCATATTAAGATGGGCCGAGGTCAATTGTATGGGGTTCAACAAGGCTAAGTGCAAGGTCCTGCACTTGGGCCACAGCAACCCCATGCAATGCTACAGGCTTGGGGAAGAGTGGCTGGAAAGCTGCCTGGCAGAAAAGGACCTGGGGGTGTTGGTCAACAGCCACCTGAACATGAGCCCGCAGTGTGCCCAGGTGGCCAAGAAAGCCACCTGGCTTGTATCAAAGCCTGGCTTGTATCACACTTTGTATCAAAAATAGCGTGGCCAGCAGGACTAGGGAAGTGATCATGCTCCTGTACTCAGCACTGGTGAGGCCGCACCTCGAATATTGTGTTCAGTTTTGGGCCTTTCACTGCAAGAGAGACATGGAGGTGCTGAAGCGTGTCCAGAGAAGGGCAACAAAGCTGGTGAAGGGTCTAGAGCACAAGTCTTATGAGGAGCGGCTGGGGGAACTGGGGTTGTTTAGCCTGGAGAAAAGGAGGCTGAGGGGAGACCTTATCACTCTCTACAACTACCTGAAAGGAGGTTGTAGAGAGGTGGGGGTCGGTCTCTTCTCCCAGGTAACAAGTGATAGGATGAGAGGAAATGGACTCAAGTTGCACCAGGGGAGGTTTAGACTGGGTATTAGGAAATTTTACTTCACTGAAAGGGTTATCAAGCATTGGAACAGGCTGCCCAGGGAAGTGGTTGAGTCACCATCCCTGGAGGTATTTAAAAGACGTTTGGATGAGGTGCTTAGGGACATGGCATAGTGGTGGTCTTGGTAGTGTTAGGTTTATTGTTGGACTCAATGATCTTAAAGGTCTTTTCCAACCTATACAATTCTGTGATTCTGTGATTCTGTGAAGACTACAGAGTTTAACTTCTTAAAGACGCTATGTTAGAAGTGGTACACAGACACTTCAATTCACTTCACTTCTGAGACAACTTAGTAGATATCAAACAGAAATATGGATGTTCTTGCTTTTTTGTCCAGACAAGGATGAGCCTAATTTTCTTTAGTCACTAGAACGGTTTGTATCGCAACATTGAGTCTCTGTGGAGCTAAGGCAACACTACCCTGCCGTGCAGAAGATTTTGAGGATAGTCAAATATGAAATGCCATTACCAGCCAATAGAGACAAGATCCCTTTACTTTTTAAACTGTCTGATTCCCCATTTAAAAATTTATATCGAATACATTAGAGTACACTGACCTTTGCAATGAATGTGTAATGCATGCTGTAAGTAGATCAGAAAGAAAAGAAAAAGAAATGTCAATAGAAAGTAAAAAATATGGATGAAATTAAATTAATTACAATGGAATTCCTACTGGATTATATTATGCTCACAGTAATACTAAAAGAGTTCACCATGATTAATGTTATTAAAGTGTGTGTCAAATGAAAAAACCTTTGTTCTCCTTTCATATGAAAAAACTTTCCACTTACAGTATAGTAAGATGAAATATTTCACTTTTGCCATGTAGGTACATTAACATCTGTAATTAAATGAATCAGATGCAAGAGCACACGTAACGTTTTCTAAAGATGATTTCTCCCTGTTTGATTCCATCTTTTCCTCTGCCTCAACTTTTTTCTTTGCATAGGACCTCTCAGACTTTTTCCAAGACATACAGGATTAAAAAAACCTTTGTTCTTTCTTCAGTTTGTTTTTTTGTCACTGCTCTCTTGTTACAGATGCAGAAGTTTCCCTCTCTTTTTTTTTTAATCCCTCTCAATTTCTGATCTATTTCAAAGGTCCAACAGTCTTCTTTCCATCATTTACCACTTACAATGTCCCTTTCACTCTCATCTTGCCTTTCCCAAGTACAAGACTAAATATTCTAGTCAAGCCTATATTTGAGAAAATTCCTATTTCCAGTTCCTTCTATTACTTCATTTCCTTTCATCTCTAATTTATTGTGTATGATGTTTACAATCACCATTAGATGTCCTCTTGCTTACTGTATTTTCATCCCTCATCAATAAAAATTAATCCAGTGCAGTCCATTGAGACTCTTCATAACTAAGAAGCGATCATTTTTAGCAAAATTTTAGAGCAAGTACTGCATTTTCTTTCTCCCAGATCTGCCAGCTACATAGAACACCATCACCAATTCTATTATTCTTTAATTCCCCCTTTTTATTTCATCTGTCCTGGTTCTTATCTTTTCTCTCTTCTTGGATTTTTTTTCTTTTTTTTTTTTTTGGTCTGTTTTCTTTTTACTATATCTGCTGCATTCTTGTTTGTCCCTAACTTTCTTCAAATATCCCCAAGATACTGTCTTTCATTCCTTTCTCTTGCTCTTTTTCAGGTCACTGAGAAAACAGAAATTCTAGCAGCATCACTATTCTGTTTTTTCACAGATCTACACTTGTACTTCAAAGTTCTCCTTTTTAGCTGAACTAAAAATCTCACTCTGAGTTTGTCCAGACTTCCTCCTCTGCTCCACTTTTTTCCTCTAGCTCCTTGCATCAAGACTACACCCAAATAATATGCCTAAAATACAGCCTTTACAGCCCATACATGAAGGTGAGACTTGTGTCTCAAATGTGACGTCTTTTATTTGGAACTAACAAAGGCAGTTTTAGCACATCTTGCTAGATTCAGAATGATGCTGCTCTTGGATCATCACTTTGTTTCTATTACTTCTCTTTTTGCATCCTTCTGTTTGCTGTTCCATGAAACAGCTCAAGAAACAAGTTGTCTTGCATACAAAGCTGACCACTGCTAATTCACTCTGCCACTTCCTGGTGTTAACAGATCAGCCTTGCCTTAAGTTCCTAAATCTTACATTTTATTTCAGGCTTAATTTTTTCAGTGATACTATTATAAGTACTCCCTCATCACTTAATTATCCTACTTCAAATCCAACCTTAAAACTTTCATATACAAAGATGTGTGACAACAGAATGACAAAAGGTGACATGAGAGCACTCTCTACCTACTGACAATTGTGTATTGTTATTTCCCTACACACTTTTATATATATATGTTAACTGCTAGCCCAAAGGTTGTGCTTAAGCCTTCTTAAGCTCTTTCCATTAGAAGGCCTCTTCTTGTATTGTGTTTACCCACCTTCTATGAAAATAAAAGATCGTGGATCATAACCAAGCTCATAGCTAATATAGCAATACAATTATAAATAGTGTTTCTGAGGGCTTTGTTTTATATATATTTCATATGTCTGTAGTGTAATGAAAAGATAGATGGCTCAATTACTTTGAATGAGTTCACCTCACCTAACTTCAGCTACATCTGCGGTGGATTTCTTTTATAGTCAATAGAGAAAATAGGCACTTCTAGAATGTGATTCACTTCCTCTTAATATGGATGTCAAAACTTGGTATAGCAAGAATGAAATCCTACACTGCTAATGTTCAATTGGACTCCTGCCACCAGCTTCAGTAGGGCCAGAATTTATCCCCAAATATGCTAAGAGCTTTTTCAGAGATATGTTCAAATCAACTTTCCAAACTCAACAAAGCACACCAAAATCTTAAGCCAAACCCAGCAAAAGATCCAAAATCAATATGACTTTTCCCATATGCAAACTTCTAAAGTAGAAAACTTATAAATTTCCTCTTAAAACATGACATGAAGTAACAGTGACATGCTGAATAAATAACTAGCTATGATACAATTACATATTTTAATCAGAGACAGGATTTTGGATCACTTCTGTGGAAAAACTAGATACCAGTGAGCAACCAACCCACTACCTCAAAATAAAAATTAGTGATCATTGCCAATCTAATCCTAATCAAATTCATTAATAAGAATATATATTAGAACAAGAACAACTACACCAAACCAACATTTTTAAGATCCAGTTATCCTCATCCATATTTTAAGAATTATTGATCCTATTGAGAGTTTAGTCTTGGCATGTGCTCTAGAGAAATGGTCATTAAACAATTAAAATGATGAAAAACAACAAATCATAAACAATGTTAATATTTTTAAAAATGCTAATATCTTTTTTTTAAACTCACTTCCCCAACTTCTAATAACTCAGTCTAAGACACCTATTTTTAATAATTAATATCAGTGAAGAAAAAATTCTTAGTAGAAAAGCTAGAAGCTGGAAAAGTCATCAAGGTACTGCTAATGTTTTTATCTCATGACAGATTGTTCCTGAGAAAATAGTTAAGGAGAAATACCAGAACAATTCGTGGAATGGTATTATAAAATAATAATAATAATTATCATCTTGTCACAATATCTCTGGACTACTTTCTGTGAAACCTCTCTTCAAATATTAAAAACACTTCCAAATAAACTGTTATCATCCCTAAATGAGGAGTAAAACTTGAAACATGATATCTGAGGTTAAAACATTATTTTTTCATAATTTACCAATTTATACATGCTTTACTTCCCACATAATCCTTATGCTTCTCAGGACAGGATCACAGTATGAAAATAGGTGACAGATTGTACTGGTTTTGGCTGGGATAGAGTTAATTTTCTTCATAGTAGCTAGTATGGGACTATGGCTTGGATTTGTGCTGGAAGCAGTGTTGATTGATAATACGGAGATGTTTTCATTACTGCTGAGCAGTGCTAACACGGAGTCAAGGCCTTTTCTGCTTCTCACCCCACCCCACCAGCGAGTAGGCTGGGGGTGCACAAGAGGTTGGGAGGGGACACAGCTCGGACAGCTGACCCCAACTGACCAAAGGGCTATTCCATACCATATGACATCATGCTCAGCATATAAAGCTGGGGGAAGAAGAAGGAAGGGGGGACGTTCAGAGTTATGGCATTTTGTCTTCCCAAGTTACTGTTACGCGTGATGGAGCCCTGCTTTCCTGGAAATAGCTGAACAGCTGCCTGCCGATGGGAAGTAGTGAATTAATTCTTTGTTTTGCCTTGCTTGTTCACGAAGTCTTTGCTTTCCCTATTAAATTGTCTTTATCTCAACCCACGAGTTTTCTCACTTTTACCCTTCCGATTCTCTCCCCCATCCCACCAGGGCAGGGTGAGCAAGTGGCTGTATGAGCCTGAGCTGCCCACCAAGGTTAAAACACAATACCTATGAAGATATCATATAGATGTGCTACAGTTTACTTATGTTGAAAGAATAATATTCAATAATATTCATCTCTGTTTTTCTGCTTTACACAGTTTAGACCAATGGGGTAAAACAAACAGGAAACCCATGGAGAACTGAAGAATCTGTCATCAAATGTTTGTGTAATAGGTATGGTATATTTGTCTAAGAAATCAGGGAAAGCTATGAAGACTAACATTAGTAAGATATTTATATAAAAGATGGAGACCAGTAATCAATTTAAAAGATCTTTCTTCAAAGTACCACCCTATTCCACAAACGCTAAAAGGAGTAAGGAAATCTGCCTACAGTCTCGGAAACTTGCTGAACAAAAGAGATACTCATTTTAAAAAACCAAACATAAAATATATTAAATCCCATTGACAAAGGGGGATGGGGAAATATTCAACAACTGGCAAAAGTATAAAAACAAGTTCAAATGAGAACCATAAGTCCCACAGCGATCTAGTGGAAAAAAAGGATGGGACCACAAGTCAGCTAAATACTGATTCAACTTGCAGGCTATCAGTTGGCACCGAGTGATACATGAAATCCCAAAGATTGCCAAAATCCAAACCAGAATAATATTTGAACTATAAAGGGGCCCTGCTGACCCATTCCAGAGTTTTCCTTATTTTTTAAATTATAGGTTGGCCTCTTAGACGTGCTTTGGCCAAGCTCTCAAGAAAAGGGATTTAAGCCTTTTTTATTTGGAATCATCATTTGCTTGAAGTTCATACTTCTCTCTCCAAGGCCTAAGCAGGGGTTGTATGGTCAATGCACAACAGCAGCATAGAGCAGACAGGTCATGTACACTGTAACCTTCCAGATATTTCAAGCCACGCTGTCTGTGCAAAAGAACCTGAACTGCCTTGCAATTTTAACCAGGTTTACAGCTGCTTTGCATTTTTGAAGTGGCACAAAGAAGCAAAACTGGACCAGGGAGTCTGGCCCTGAGAATGGAAATTCAAAGGACTTTGATTAAAACTTATACATACTGGTTAAACTTGGAAAAAACATGCTATTACAATATTTGTGTTAAACATTAGCTGAAAACAAACACTTTTTTTTTTCCCTAATGGATGAGTAGAACGATTCTCAAAGACTAGAAAATGCCATTTAAGAGACTGAGGTTTTATTATTGTGCCTATGTTTTTAATGTCTTTCAATTATGTCAAGGAGCAGAGGGATCAAAGTTCTGAGATGTGGCAATTTGTGTGGTATTTGTGGTCTCGCCATAGCTCAAAATTCTGGAAATAGCAGAAAACAGTTTGTACTCTCAAGATTTATAGTCGAATTTCTAGACTTCCCAGGCTAGCTAACTATGTTATAGACAAGCCCAAATTAATCCTCAGTTCTGGACATATGCAAACCACTGATCAAACTCAGTATCCATGGTCTGCAGTTCTGTGCTTTTGTAGTTTGGATTAATTGTCTGAATCAAACATCCAAGGCATCAACAACAGGGAAAAATCAATCAGAAACGTATGCCATTTTAAAGCTCTTCTTCCAGCTGCTTAGGGGAATAGAGGGCTGGCTCCTTCCACAAATCCCTTAGGCCTTCTGATCCACCCCAAAAAGCAGCAAGTAGGAGGGAACAAGATGGAAATAGTGGTGGAAGCTGTTCTCACTGTCCTCTTACGCACTTGTGTTTTAGGATAGTGTTGTCTTTAAGTGGTGACAAGTACTATCTGTCCCTTCTGTGTCCATACAGGATGGCATAGCTCTGTCCCACTCTTTTTTTGGAAAATAAGACTAAATGTTTTAATCTAGAACCTCAAAATATATCTGATTAAGTCTCAGAACTGGAAGGAAAGGGGTTAACATTTAGAAATGTTGTTTTATTGGAAATTCTGGGGAAAAATGTATTATTTTCAGAAAGTAAAATACAAAATTTTGAGTAGAGGCATAAGAAATCTTACTGTAATGTTTATATATATATTTGGTTTATACACTTTTTTAAATTAAGTTGAACGCTGGAGATCTGATCCAGCTATGATTTCAGCTGCGGTCTGTAGGTCACTATCTCCCTTACTGACAGTTTCTAATTTAGGTACCTCGTGTAAGTGCTTAAAATTAAGTCACGTTAATCCATATGATACAGCCTCACATACAGCCTGTGCCACTATGGGACAATGAGAACCTTTAGGTTCAGCAAGCCTTGAACCGTCGCAATGCCAAGGGTGCCTGGGGCTACAAAGCTGGGACACTACAAAGTCTCCGACCCAGGGCAGTCCCCACAGAAAGTCCTGGACATCTGCAGGCAAAAGGAAATTGGAAAGAGACCAGTCAGGTTTCTGAGCCAAGCCAGTTGGAAGCTTACTGACATCACTGTATGTCCATTATACCTGAAAATCTACTTTACTGGAATATACCTGACCTATTCCATGCAATGCTGCCACATTAGGCTTATGATTACTGAAGTGCTTGGGACTACTACAGAATCATGGAATTTTATAAGAGCTGCTTGTAAGGAAGAATAACAAAAAAACCATTTGGCTTCATTGTATCCCCCAAACTTGAATGTTGTTTTCAGTATAACAAGGCTTATCCAGTACAAGAACAGGAATTTATATGCAGTTGCGTGTACTGCTGAGTGTTCCCTAGAAATAAGAAGACAGTTGGGAAATGGGGAAAATGCTTGTAAGAAAACAGAGACTTTCTTTTAAATTGTGACTTCATAAAGTTTCTCAAACTGTTACAGAAGATAGAGAAGCAGCATGCATAAACCTTAGATAATTTTCACAGACCCTCTGAAGAGGAATGAGAAGCCATTCAAAATGCTACGTTTCTTGTACAGGACTTTGGTGATATTCTCTTCAAAGTACTTTGTCAGGTTTAATTGTGCCTCTGTATTTTCTTTTTTCCTTTCCCTTTATTTCTAAATATATTTACACCAGAGTGGGGTCAGATGCCAATGTGAGATCATGCCTGCAACCCAACTTTATGAAGAGAGGAATTTGTAAAAATAAAACTGAGGAGTGCATTTAAAGCTGGTATAGCTCCTCTGACTACTTTTTCATCTTGTATCATTTTATGTCCACAAAGATACACCCGCACTTGATTGGCTGGGTGGACAGAATATTCTGTTTTTCATGAGGCTGGCATATATTTCTTTAATCTTTATCTGGATGACAAGCTCAGGGTAAGCCAGTTGCAAGAGAATTAAACAAATAATATGAGGAAAGCCTTGGAGTTGCTGCAGAAGAGTGGGATATAGAATAACTGGACTGAACGCCAGGTTCTACCACTGGCTGTTTGTGTTATCCCTAGCCAACTTGCTTGCACTTTCTATCCCTCAACTGCCTGTCTGTAAAAAAGGGATAATACTGCCTTTTTAGCACCTTCTCTGTTCTCTTTTGGGCAGAGAGCTATCCTTTTCATGTGTGCTTGCATGCTGTCTCTCACAACAGTAGCTGATTAGTAGCTTATACTCAGAAAAAAAAAGATATATGTATTTGCTAACTGGACAATGAATTTTCACTCAAACCAGAACTTTTTGTGGTAGTATAATGATTTCTTTTATCATTAAAATACATCAAGTGCCGAACCCAGTTTCTGGAGAGACAGACAAACAGAAACTGTGTAGGGAACTCATCTGGAATGCAGACTTCACATACACTTGATTCAAAATAAGGAGCTGCACTTAGGCCTCATAGCAGGAAAGTGCTTTTTTTAGAGTCAAGGTCTTTTATCCCATCTTCTGCAACTGTTTGATATCATATAATTAAATATTCTGTGGATAAGAAACATCCAATTCACCATGACTAATTTCAGGAACCTAACTGAGGTTCCCTAATTAATAGCTTAGGTATCCTATACACTCAGTAGAAAGACATAAGCCTCTTGGACTGTTTTCATCCCTTTTTGTTTTTTATTTGGAATAAGGAATTAATCCTGAATCATTTGCATCATCAAGGCATAGTCTAACCATATTTCTTTTGTGAGAAATTCACCAGTTCTTATGAGCATTTAGAAAAGTTTCATTTACAATCCAGCAAAAAAGCAAATACAATGCTGACATTTCAGATATTTACAAAGAATATAAAAAATCTTCATATTGCAAGGAATAAGCAAATCTTTAGGAAAGTGAAGTCAACTCTGTATGTCTTTGATCTGATCTTTCTGGATAGCTAGAAAGAATATATAAAGTTAAATGAATCTCTCTGCCCAGAACATGATCTTTCTAAAAATAATGCTTCAGCTGCAACCAGAAACACTAAAATAAGCTTTATATGGTATCATTGGGGATCATCTCTTGCCGTAGGAGTCACATACCATTATCCAAGTAGAATAGCATACTGTAAAAATGGTGGAGCAAACTCATTGTTATGAAGTACAAATGCACCAGGTCCTTAACCGAAGCCTGAAATTAAATTTAGCCTCAATAATTTGTTATACCTACAAGAGATTTACAAATGTAAGTAAACATTGCAACTGCTTCATTATTTAGTCTGCTTTTAAAAAGCATGAGCCAATGAAACAATGTAGTAATTTTTAGTTCTCATTTGAAGAACTAAGAATTAGGAGGGGAGGTGATTATTCACGTGAGAATTAGGAGAGTTATTTTCTGCATGTCAAACACAGTAGACAGCACCTTTATTGTACAGAATTTCATTAACACTGTAGTTCTTGTAGAAGCATATATAGTCATGAAGGGTGACATAAACTTAAATCATTTTGATACTCTAAATGTAGGGCAGTGATGCATTTATGTATATATGTGTATATTTTACATACATATATTATGAAGGAAAATGGCAAGGCTGCCATTCAGAGAGACCTAGCCAGGTTGGAGGAGTGGGCCAACAGGAGCATTATGAAATTCAGCGAGGACGAATGCAAAGTCCTGCATCTGGGAAGGAAGAAACCTTGGCAGCATTACAGGCTAGGGCTGCCTGGCGGGGATGCAGCCTGTCAGGGAGCAGCATGGGCCAGCAACAACCCCAGGGCCAGGGAGCTGGAGCCGAGGGTGACCCAGCGCTGGCTGTGCCCTCACCCACAGGCTACAGTCCCATGGGGCTGGTAACAAGGCCCATTGACAGGCCCCGACACAGCAAGTGATGAACCAGGGCCAGGGCACAGCCAGGGGCTCCAGCCAGGAGCAAAAGGAGATGGGGGCAGAGACAGGGCTGGAGACCAGCACTGCCGCGGTCTGACTGCAGGGACTGACAGCCCCAGACTGGGCTGAAACGGGGTCCAGGGCAGGGAGAGTGGGCGGGGGTCCCAGAGGAGGCTGGGCAGGGCAGTTAAGCTCTTGATGTACTCAGGGCCCTGACACAGCTGTGTTAACAGGATCTGGGGATGATGGTGGACACAAGGTGGACATAGGCCAGCTGTGTGCCCTGGCAGCAAAAAAGACCAACAGCATCCTGGGCTGTATGAGTAGAAGCACAGCCTGTAGGAAAAGGTTATCCTGGTCTGCTCAGTATTTGTTGCACCACATCTAGACACTGCCCACTGCATTTGGGCCCTTAAAACAAGGAAGATATTGTAATACTGGAGTGAGTTCAGTGAAGGCCACAAAGATGGCCAGGGTTGGAGCACTTGCCCTCTGAGTGAGGCTGAGGGTACTGGCCTTGTGCATCATGTATCCTCGAAAAGAGACAGCTTCAGTGGGGCCTAACAGCAGCCCCCCAGTACCTACTAGGAGGTTATCAAGAAGACCCGAGGTGCATGGTAGAACGCTAAGAAGCAACCAGCACAAGTTGCAACAAAAGATATTCAGTCTGAAATATAAGGAAAACCTTTGCACCACAAGGACAACCAAGCAATTAAACAGGTTGCCTGGGAAGGTTGTGCAGCCTTCATTTTGGAGGTTTTAAAGACCTCAGTAGATAAAGCCCTGTGCCACCTGGCCTGATCTCATAGCTTACTCTGCTTTGAGCAGGAGATTGCACTGGAGACCTCCTGAGATCCCTTCCAAACTGAATCATCATATGATCCTATGACAATAAAGAGCAACAGGTACTGATTATACAGGCACCAAGAGCTGTTCAAGTCCCTAGAACAAATTCAAGCTGAGCTACTTCTTGTAACAGGCCAAAATATTTACTGGGCAGTGGAGGCAATTCCACATGTCCAGAATTCTGTGTTTGCAAGATTGAATTTTTGTCAGAGATCTCACTCTTTAGATGGACAATGTAAAACTACAGTTCATCATATTATTCCTGTTTATCCTTTCTGTATGCTCTCCTAAATCACTTATTACGGAAATGCTGGCTAAGTTTAAATTAGAAAATGAAAGTCACGGCAGACATCCTCCTCAACTTCTGCATTAATTTTTGCTTTGATATACTGGAAGCTAAGAAATGAAATTAAGTCCATTCACTCATCCCTTTGCCCTCAGGCCTAGAGGTAGCAGCTGTTAGACACATCAAGAACAGTAGTCATTTCTCAGACACAAGGAGAAGAATTTGACATTGAGCTTGGTTCTGATTTGATTGTCCATAGTAATGCAAATCGATGCTAGTTCCACAACTGTGCGCTTCAGAGAAGTATAAAATGCTATGAAATAAATGCACATTGAAAGCACTTTTAGAATTGCATTAGTGTGCATATTAACTGTAATTACAACAATTAGAAAATAGAAATTAGAGGAAGAAGACTCAAAGAACACATGAAAGCTTGCTTGTCAACATATCATTAAAATATTCAGTCAAAAGTTGGACTGGAAGATCTGGCATGGCCAAAATATGGATTTTCTTTTAGATGTTTATGTTTCATTATTGACTGTTTACATTCTCTGACTTGAGCCAAATTCCACAGAAAAGACAGTGTTTAGTCTGACTACTTATCTAATCTCCTTCTAACATCAATGAATAGAGACAGACACCCTCGGAGAACGATTTATTTCACCTATCTCTACACCTTAGGAAGGGCTAGTCAATCTTCTGAAGGCTCCTATCCTTGTCTCCACTGTTTTACGGAGAAAGTCCAGGAGACTGTCTTAAAACAGATGCTCAACTCTTAGATGAATTCTCCTCTTCTTCACTTCCAAATATCGATTCTACAATGTGATGAAAGTAACCTACTTTTCAAATGTTTCTTGGACACTTAAAGCATTTCAGTCTTTTCTCTTGTATTGCTCCCCTTCCAATTTTGGTGTCATAATTACAGTTAAATTACACTTTCATCTTCATTTAAAAAACATATATCTCCAGCTAGATTCTTCCCTGTTCTGCAATTCACCGGTCTTGCTTGTAACAATTACTTTTGGTCATTGTTTCTGAATTGCTACTATGTTTTTCCCTATCTGGTATTTAAGCTATTTGCTTATTACAAGCACATTTTCAAATGTCTGCATACAATTCTGCATACATTTTCAATGTGCATATATAATGAATTGGGCTATTTGATTTCTGTAGAATCACTTACTTTTTGTAACTGGATATTATGCAGGTGATAACGAAAGCACCTTTCTGAAGTTTCAGGTGATTCATGAAGCATGAGTTGATAGTTCAGAGGTGAATCTGACCTGCACTGTGGTGTTAAAGAAATGTGTTTCTACAGTGATGCTTCAGACTGGAGAAGTCTCCAGAGATGTTGTGCTCATCTTCCAGGGGAAACAGTGAATATATTTAAGATGGTAACAACATGCATATTTTAAGACAAAGGCTGACTTAAACAAATGCATAAAAGTAATGAAACAGAAGAGAATAATCTGCTTACAAGACTGTTAACAGGGTGGTTTAGTACATATCAGTTGCTGTAAGGGCAGTTAGGACATATTTATGTCTACACCACCTGCTGTCCTATGGCTATAAACCTCCAAAGCAAACCTGCTGTTTGACATGAGATTCAGTATGATTATTACTTATACCTAATAGCTGGTGACTGACATCTGACATTTCACATTGATGCTGTGATGTATGCTGCCTGGTGGTGAAGGAAAATAATAGCTCCTGAGTTCTTTTTCTCCATATAGATTAATGGCAACGATAGCTACTTAGCAAACATGCTTCACAATGTTATCCTCCAGAAAGTGCAGACTTACTCTAAAGCCTTAGGCTGTGATATATGGGATCAATAATTATTAATCACTTAATATTCTGTCAAGTGCATACCCTATAGAGATTTTAAGGCATCTGTCATTCACAGCATTTAAATTCTTCCTAGTGTTCTTAGAAAAGACCCCAAACTGTCCAGCACAGTACACACTGCTCACTCAGCTGTAAAATGATCAGCTTGCCTTGGAATTCATCTCTGCTGCTCCTTGCCATCTGACCCAACACCCTTTCCAGCTGGAACAGCTTACTGTCACCATGGAAAACCAAGTGCCCATTCCCTCAACACCAGATGTCAGTCATCCTCTAAAATACATCTAGGCTAAAGGGGAGGTACATTTAATTCCGCAGTGTCCCACAGGACAAACTGCAAAATGCCAAATGGCAGAGCCTTCCCCAAATTCTCAGCCTAAAATCAGGCCCATTGTCCTCTTTCAGAAGGTAGAAGCAGAATAAGTTCTGCTGGGTCATGTCTGCTGTCTGCCTCACACACCATTTTCATCAACACTGAAAGCTTCAGTTGAATCCCATTAGGAAGAAAAGAGAACTGGGGCAGACAACATTTCTAATTTCTGAAATGTCTAATTTCTTGCAGTTTGACAACAACATGGCTATAATTTTAGCTGAGACATGTCAGGAGATTACTGAATATACGCAAATTTAAAAAAAAGATAACAAAAATGACGTGGCAAATTGCATGCTTTACTTTAAAAAGTACAGCAGACTTTTATGGACACAATGCAGTCCTTCAATGTATTACTTAAAAAAACCTTGAAAGGCAAAGATTACCAGCTTGATTTTCCAATATTTGTGATATTTATTCCATCAAAATGAAACTAATATTTACTCACTTGCATTTCTATTGCATTTTACTTTCTATATTAGTAAGTTTGAATTAATCTGAATATTCCACATAATTTAAATTTCAGCACATGAACTGAATTAACGTCATTAATGAGAATTTTGCCTATGGCACCCCTTTTACAAATGTTTTTCCTATTGAGAACCTTGCGGGGAAGACAGCTTGATTGCGATTATATTGCCATTCAACTTGTTACTGCAAATCTCCATTTTGTTTTAGATGTTTTCTTATCTGATGGCTAGATTGCCCTGAAAATGTACAATATGAAGCATTTGATTCATAAGTTCTTGAGGACACTGAACTCAGTACGGCCAGTTTGCTATGATCAAAGCAATAACTACTGGCCAGTCATGTTTTCTCAAAAGCACCTTTTTATGATCAATTGTAGGGGACAGTCACTATGGAAAACATTACCAAAAGTTAGACTTTAAATATTTTATGAAGCTGACACAAGACCTGCTCTGCTTCCCATTTTGACTCATGTGATTTCAGTACCTTTAGCTTGATTAGGCCACTTACCTATTCAATATTAGAAGCATATTTTAGGGTCCTAATGTCACTAATTATTTATTTCTATGGACAATTTGATAAGTGATACTGATTTCTCTTGTTTATCATTATACAGAAAATATATTATCCAGTTACAGATAAATAATGCCTCAGTAAAGAAACTCACTTTCAGAAGAAACCAACTGTTCTAACAGTCTTCCCATTCCTGTTAACATCTTGGTGGAAGAAACAGAGAGAACAACTGAAACCAAACATGTCATTTTAGGTGACAAATTTCCCATTCTGTAACTGTTTATATAATGGTTTGGCTTCCTTTCTGGTGCTTTACTATAAAATACTGAGGGTTCAGCCGCAGACATATCTATTTTCATCTGTGGGGAATCAATTAATAGTCATTAGTCACCTTGCTACTATTAGGGTGGTAACAATATGCATGTACATTTTTTACTTAGGAAAATTGAGGCAGAAAGGACAGTTTGCTGAAGTTATACACTAAAACCCACAATATGACATGGCAAAAGACAACTTGTGGCATTAGAAACCAATTGTGTAAAATTTTGCTGGTTCAAATTCAGCTCAGGTGTTGTTATCTGACAGCTATTATCATCCGACAGCTGTTTGATAGCTGATGTGAAGCAAGCAGGCAGATTCTGTCCAAGTTTCACCATTGGCTTCAATGGTAGTGGAATAATCTCCAAGTGCTACTATGATTTTAAACAGCAAAACTAAATCATCAATATTTACCCTGTTAGAAGTTCCTGCACAAAGGCCAATAGACTAATTATCATTTCACCTAAGCTGCCTTTCTCTCCTTCAATATCATCATAATAAAGCTGTGGTGTGAATACTGAAGACCTTCCAGGTTGTGCTCTGCTGGTAAACTTTCTGTCCCTGTGAAGTGTTGCAGGACTGGCTTCTTTAATATCATAGGGAAAACCATATCATGGCAGACATTTTATAACTTGTAATGAATATCAATCATGTTCCCATTATGGTGATTTAAAACTGATTTCCATGAGGACAGGATTGACCCCATACGTAAAAACAGTCAGAGGGCAACAGAACACTAGCAGGATGGAAAAATATTGGATGTTAATTAAAAAGATAAAAATAGAAATCTTTTAGCACAATTCCTATAAAATGAAGTAAATTCCTATAAAATGAAGCAACTTGCCTGCATTCTTTGTCAGGACACGATTTGCTTAGCTCATCTTGTAATCTCTGCTGGTACTGTTAAAATGAAATTGCATCTCACAGGGCCAAATGCTTAAAATTCAAATAGCAAAGTTAGCATGCTACGGTACTGGAGCATGTTACATAGCCATCATTTCCACACTACAAGGAAACTGGATACACAGATACCTAGTCCAGAATGTACTTAGCTGTTTCACAAATATTTCTGCACAATGTTCAAACCATATCCTATAAAAGATCATCAATTTTAATCAAATTATTTTGAATACAATTTATTGGATTACAACAACTTTTTCTCCTTTGGAGAAAAGTTATTAGGATGTTATTGTATAGCATAAATCAGGTAGAATACATAAATAAATTGAATAGTTCTTCGGTAGCTCCATGTTGGAGCTACCTTTTAGTACTGAAGATTCAAACAACTACATCCACTTACACCAGCTGAAAATTTCTTAGTGTATAAGTTGAGTATCAACTATGTTTTACTAGAAAGTCTCTGTAACCACCATATGATAGCCTTGAATATACCTGAAAAAGAGAGTGCTGCTAGTGCTACTATTAGGTCACAGAACCAAGGGTTGGGAGAGGGAGATTTATTATTGCCAAAGGAAAAGCATTCGTCTATGCCTTGGCTTCCATAAGTGAAGCCTGGCGCATAGTGAAGATGTATTCAGGGTATAGTGCAATGCACTGTTATGCAATGCAAGGGTATAGTGCAATGCAACTGCTTAGTAACTCCCATTGCTAACAGATATATCAGTGTAGCAAACCTAATTTGTGGTCTCAACACTGCAGTCTCATCACATCAGTGATACAGCTCAGTTGCTTCTCAGTCTTTACCAATTCCAAAATCTCCCCATGTGACCTTGATGTGTCTTTTCCAAGTGCATTAAGATCTCTGTATGAAAAGTTCAGTGCAAGATATAGGTGGCTTTACCATATCTCTTCTGCAAGCTACCTATGTCTTAATTCAAAAGCTGCTTTATCAGCCTGTTCACTCTCCTCTTTGTAATAAACTTCATCCTGATAACATTATTAAGCAAATATTATGAACTGGCTTTCATCAGACCTTGTTAACTAGATCCTGAAAGTAATAACAACCTGATCTGTAACCTTGTGCTCACTACAGCTGGAGAAACATGGTATAGGAAAGACGCAGAGCTATGGAGCTCGGATGACAAGGGGACACACCATTCTCTCTAGCTCTGAACTGTTTTGTTTTACTTTACTTTACTTTAAAAGTGCTTTCTGGGAACAGGAGGCTTTGTGAAATGCTTGTGTCACACACTGGATGCTATTCAGAAAATAAAGAAAAGCTGAGAAAAAAAGTTGGTCCTTCTTTTTAGTTTCCTCCAATAAGGTGCAACACTGCATGCTCACCCTTAGTGAGCTGGGGGTTAATGGCAGTTTTCTCATCAGAGAAAACTATAGATCAGTTTAACTTTGGCATGAGTGACAACAAAGGAGCTGAGAGAAAGAGAGTTGTAGCCCTATAGGATCAAAGCTGAGTATTCTCATAACCAAAGACGACCTGCTGCTTCCTTTGTTCCATCTGGATCGTTTAGTTTGTGTATATTAGTATGTATTCCTTTTTTCCCTTCTTGATTGTTTCCCATAATGCACTGGCTTCCTGTTGGCTAGGCTTCTTTTTACCACCTTGTTGTTGCATTTGATCAAAGTAACCTTATTACCTTTCATCACCTGAAAGTTTTCTTTCTAATTATTATTACCAGAAATTCCCTCTGCTGGACCAACACTAGACTGCTTGTCTTCCAGCAAACCTATTTGAAGCTTTACTTGGTTAATCTTTAATTTACTAGGAACACCTGTTGTAAAATCTTTAAAGCTATTTTTTTAATATTCCACCATCTTCAGAGAATGAGGCACATTATATATCCAAAAGCAGGTAAAACAATCACTTTCTCTGGTGTCTTGTTATAAATGCTGTGGCAGAGAGAGAAAAAGAGAAAGAGCAAGGATGAAAGTGCTCTTCTGGGATGAAAGAAGGAGAGTGAAATCTTCACTCCAGAAACACTGGATGGGCACCTCAGCTCATACTTCAGGTTGCCTAGCGAGAGTTGTCCTCTGAAAGCACCTCTTCTCTTCACCAACTGTCAGTGAGCCAAGAGCCCATCAGTCTCCTACCTTAGCTGCCTCAGTTGGGATCTTAAAGTTAGATGTGATGAATTCAAACCTTAGAGCCCAAAATAGCCAGTAAGTCTTTGAAAGATTATTTCCAGAGGAAAAAAAAAAAACCTGCAAAATAAATTAAGGTGAGAATGACAGTGCACTTACTACTCTGTGCTAGCTCTCTGCATGACTACATCCCAGTAAAGTTGAGGTATATAATTTCACTTTCAAAGTGTAACAAATTTATCTGCGTTTACTGTACTTAAAGAGCACCCAGATGGGAAGGTGGAGAGGAGTAGCTAACATCAGCTTGCCATGTGGTAACATCCCTATGAATAAAGACTGTAAAATTGTGGATCTATTCTATAGAAATCAAATTACAGAGACATTCAGCAATATGCAGGCTACTTGGCACTTAGCTCAGACTGGAAGTCCTAAGTCTTTTATGAAGTTAGGCCTTGTCCTCAAGATTTAGATGTGAGCACAGTCAACAATAATGAGAGTGAATTCAGACTAAAGAACTGGGGGGGGTGTATTTGTTCTCTAAATATATTTATTAAAAAATTTACTAGATTGTGAATATTCCAGCGGCAACCTTGGGGTTATAGACTGACTGTACGTATCCTATCATTGGCCTGAGGGACTCATCCCAAGCCAGCCAAACTGGAAACCTTGTGGACAGGTTGGTGGATGGCTTCCTTCTGGCTTATGTGTCTTGTCTGTCATCTTATGGCACAGCTCACTCTTGCATAGAGTCAGAAGACAGCTGGAGGCAGCTGAAAGCAACTTTCATGTTGACAAATCACTATATTTATATACATATATTACCTATGGAAGATCAACCTGAAAAAAAGGCAATGGACTTTCTAAGAGTATCTATGAAAGAGTGACTAGGCCTTGAAAAAAACACACTTCCAGTGCTCCTTTTATACTGATTTTATGTGTTTAATAGAACAAAGAAACATTCCTGTAGGTTCACCAACTAAACAGAGATGTGCTGTGGTCATGATATAAGTCCTGGTGGTTCACAATGAATTGATGATGCTGTTCTTTTCCTGGACGTTTAACTACATAAGAGTTGTTTATAGCAAAATGAAGAAAACAAATGCCTTCGCTCTCTGCTGCATTTATGTGGCTTTAATACCAGTTCCACTAATAACACTGAGAGAAAAGGAATTCCTGAGTTAACAAGTCCAGTCTGCTTGGAATGGAAAAAAAGATGCATTATCTGATTTGCTTTTTCACTCCTTCCCTCACCCCAAATTTCACAGTCTTCAGCATTAATGGCACTTACGTGACACACCTCTAAGAGAGATAATGGAAAGGATGACAGAATGAATGGGAATCTTAACCATTAATTTTCTTGGCCTTTCCACCTGATGTCGAACGTGATCACTCCTTTAATGCCAGAATATTAAAGTTGTTATTTAAAAGTAATAGGATCTGGTTGTCACAAGCTTAGCTCTGTGGAGAGACATTTCCACTGGCAAAAAAAGGGCCCATCTATTACTAAATCAAGACAATAATGTTTTGAATTCATTTACCCAAAGGTGAAAGTGCAAGGCTCTGCAAAATCACATACCACACTCTCATGCAACTGAAACACCTTTTCAGCTGGGAAAGTACTGTCGGTTTGCAAAGGTCACGTTTACAGTTCAGTTACAGAGAAAATTATAGACAATCATATCTGTATCAGATATTTTTTGGGGGGAGGGCTGCTCTTTTTGTGCTCTCAGCGTCTTTAATAAACACCTCCCAATTCTGGGTGAGAGGATGTGGTTTCCATCAGAAACCTTTAGAAGATAATCAACAAGAGGAGAAAAACACACCTACGCAGTCACAGGTGCTTTCAGATCCTCCAGCCAACAGTGAATGGGTAGCCCAAATGTATTAATGTTCTCTCTTTTCTATTACCCTGTGAACTAAGTTTAACTAGGTATTTGAGCTGTTTGTTTTGGTTTGGTTTTTTAACTGAGAGAATGCACAATGCTGAAGATATATGTGGATGTAAAAGACCATAGTTTCAGTTGGACCAGAGGATGTTTACTTCTCACCTTCCAGCTATCACATGACTTAAATTAATACTTTTACAGAAAAATGCAATAGTCCATAGCTTGGTGACAGACTGGCACTTTGTGTAGCTCCATGCTGGTTTTGTTCCAAACTGAAGATATGTATATATGTATAGGATCTCCTGAAGATCATCTAAATGTCTTCTAGAATTCTTATCTTTGGCTAAGATTTTATGATATTAATAATCATGTCCTAAAGACTATAATCTTTATTTCTAGATGGAAAATTTGAGGTTACTTAGAGTGGCTGATATTCAAAGGTGGGGTGCACCTTCTGTTTTGTGGAAAATACCTCCAACTGATCACCCAGTTTTGACTTTGTTTTTTCCCAAACTATGCTCCTGAAAAATGTCTCTGTCTGAAATTCCACTCTCTTTAGAAAGGTGTCTGGATGCATTAGTACATTTGAGTTGTTCCATGCTCTCCTAAGAGCTCGAGGACTTAATAAAGTGGCTGTACCCACACAGTTTAGTCAAAAGCACAGCTGCTCGGCATCAGTCAAGTGGAATGATGAAAACTAGTCCTGAACCCGGTGAAGGAAGGATTAAGTAGCATCATCAAAGTGGTACATCCTCTATGTTCACACAATGCTGATTTCTTAAGGATCACAGTAGTATAGGTAAGGTTTCTCTGGGGAGAAAAATGGGGGAGAAAAAAAAGGAGAGTCCAGTAAGCAGCAGAGGGGGAATATCTTGGGTCAGCCATACAGACACAGAGTGCTGGAAGAGGTGTAAGGGAACAGTACAAGAGGGCAGGGGCACATGCAATGGGGGTGAATGGGAGCCCATGGAGAAACCTCACGGGACAAATCTAGGGGTTAGTGTCCAAAGTGCAGTTCCAAACATCAAACCTCCCCTCTGTGCTTTGGGTTATTCCACTATAAGTGGTTTCTGCAAGGGGGGAAGGAGAATGGCAGAGAAAAGTGCATGCATCTAGGTAAAACCCCGTTCTGTTCAATCTAAGGCAGTTATGGCAGGGATGCTAATGGGTCCAAGATTTCTCCCTTGATACCTTGGAAAGAGTTTTTCTAACTTGTGGATACCATGGAGGGTGGGATACATGGACCAGAGGAAGTTCTTGAACCACAAAGTGTTGAAGGCTGAGTGAGTGCTCAGAGAAAGGGAAAAACTGTTCTCTTGTCCTTATACTTCATCCTTGGCATCCGCATTTGAAGACTGTAGTCTGGGCTAGAAGGACTCAGTGTGACCAAGTATAGATGTGCTTATGTTATATTTAGTGATGCTCTAAGCCAGCAGGAGCTGTTCATCTTAACACTAGACAATGTCACCTTGAGAAAAGCTGTAGTGTGCCAGCAGACTGAGTTTCTATTATCAGGTTTTCTCTCTTTTTTTCTCACAATTGCATGTGTTGTGTTTCTTCCCCATCTATATAAAGTCTATGCTTTTCAGGGTAAGTATTGTTCCACAATAGTAAAAATACTGGTATTCTTTGCCATCTCAGCTGTGACTCTGATGCTACATAACAAAAAGAGAGTACAAGAAAAAGAAGTGAACTAGAGCTAGATATCATGATGGCTTTTCAAGGAGAAATGCTTTCATTTCTATAACATGCATCAAGTCATCACACCCTTTTTGCAGCCCCAGCCATCTCAGTGCAAGTGGCTTACTAGCCAATTCCCATTCATTTGTTTCTAAAAGAGGAACATGTTGTTTGGCTTAGTTCAGGGTAGATGAGAGTGAACTTTTATTTTCTTTAATAATTTTTTAGCAACTCCATGGCTAAAATAACTACAAACCTTTCATACACTAAAAAAAACATGTACAGGGCTGCAAAAATCTGTCAGTGCATTTGCAGGAGGAACAAACAGCATCTAATGTAAGTATAATGGAATTTGGAGTGACACCCAGGCTGTAAGCAGCCTTATGTTGTCATGCCTGGTGTGCAGAATATCAAAAACTCTTTTAAGAACTCAAGCTTGCTTTTCATCAGGATGTTTCTCTTTATGTTCTTCTGTGAGCAATGCATGAACCACCAACGCTAAAAAGGACATTTGTTCTGCAAGTGCGGCTCTGCCACTGTTCTGGACTTACACTAGCCCGCTAAATCTCACCTCCAAACACATGTCAGATGATGAGAGAGGCCTTTAGTATTTAATGTTACATTACATCCCAGAAGCTCTTCCTGAAACGGGAAGAATCTTTACAGTCAATATTGCTTATAAGCAGAGTAGGTGACAGTTGTTATCCTGAAGACCTTATGATATTGGAAGACAAAAGCAGAGGGGAAAAGTGATTTTCTGTGTAGATCAGTGCACTCTGTGAGTCCTCAAGCGTCTAATACATCCCTCATATTATTAAGCTTATTTTGCAGGAAAATCAGCTGCTACTTACAACAAATTTTAACATCTTAGGCAATAATAAATTTCCTGTCATGAAACTATCATAAACTGACATTACATGTGAAAGGCCCCCTCTCTGCTTCAGATACAGATTAAGTTTATGGGTGAACCTGTTTTACAATATTGACAAATCCTGGAAAAAAAGGTTGCCTGTTTAAGGGTTTTGTTGCAGTTCAAAATACAGATTGGATAAAATTCAGCACAAATTTATGTGAAAATAAGAGAATTTACAGATTTTAATATACAGCCAGGTAAAAACATGGCTCTCTTGGCTGAATTTCTTTTTGTATTGGCAAGTTTGTTTGAACTGAATGTTGAAGTGGATAAAATGTGCCTGCTTCTGAGAGTAGTGAATGTCTCACTGCATTTTTAGGGATTATGTTTTCTGAGAATTTCTTCTGTCTGGCTCATAACCTAATGGTTTTTTTGAGATATTGGATCTCAGAAACAGCCAGATTTGGGGGCAGAGGGTAGCTTCATTCTTCCAGCTTTTGAATTTTCTGAGGATATCTTGATTTTCATTTAAGAATTGTAACTTTAGGGCATTTTCAAAGCAAGTGACATGCTATGTTATTTAGTTATGAGAATCTACACATGAACGGTCCACAATTATCTAAATAAAGCCTATTAAGCCAGGGGAGATAAATTAATCTCTCTGCAAAAGTGCAGGAAATCAACCCACTGTGAAAGCAGCCATGTTTTAAGGAGGCAGGTCAAATGGTACTAAAATTTTTCACTAGTTTTTTATAGATGACTGACTTTATCTTAAATGTGCAAAGGAAAGGTGGAAAAATATCATTTAGACTGTGTCTAAGATCACCACCTAGAACTAGGAATTTGGCTGCCAGAGTTCAGCCACCAATTAGGGAAGATAAATAGAACCATCGACATAATAACAAGTACATAGGGACAAAGATGAAATAAAAGAGCGGAAGTTGGCTACATTTTGTAGTGGAGGCTATAAAAGGCTACAGTATGATCTGAAAAGGAGTTGGATCTGCCAACCTTGCTGTTTTTCACTGAGCTTCATCTTTTTACTGTTCTGTTTCTCATTGACACATTAGCTGCTGCACCAATACATCACATGCACACGGCTAAGTCAATCCTGAATTAGATGAGCCATGGAAAACCATAGAACCTGCCAACAGAGAAGAGATTTAGCCAAATATTTCTAAGTAAAGCCTGAGTATGCTCAAACTGCCAAAGAGCAGCATTTGCAAAGACAGCGGGGAGGTAGACGGACCCACTCTGCACTGATCTAATCAACTGATCTTAAACCTTTGCTTGTCTGACACTTCTTGCTCATAACACCATGGAAGGAGGATTGTACAGGAGTGAGCTGTATTGAAAAATCAAGTTCTTTAATGATTAAAGGAACTAAAATGAAAGATAGAAGGCCTTTGAGGCAGGTTTTGCATTTCAGATGATTACAGAATAGGCACCAGTATTACATCAGGTCTAAGTAAATATGGTCTAAATAAAACAGAAAAAGTAATTGTTTTTTCTCATCCTGTCCTATGCAAGCGCTTCACCCATTTTTACTGCCAGCATAAGGTAAATGTGATATGACATGTAACTTTTTTTGATCAACCACAAAGAAGTTTTCCAGCATCTATGGAGCTCAGCTAGTAAGCACAATTTATAAAACAATGAATGACTAACCCCTGTAACCATTTTAATGACCCTAAAATAAAGTGCTTAGAGCAACATCTGTCTCAGCAGCTGGGTTCTCTGCATGAGTGGGCAGAGCGACACATTGGGACAAATTCTGTTCTCCCTTTTGACAGAAACAATTGCAGCAGATCATTTTTATCGTAATCAATTTAGGTACAGTTTCTTGGAAACCATCTGTGTAGTGTTCATAGATTGTGCTTAAGAATTTAAATGTGTGTATTTTTGGTTGCTTGATGTAGCATCTGCTAATGACCACATAAGTTCCACTTTTTATGCATAAAGCTGTTTCCTTGTAAAGGGATTAGTAGAATGACTACTTGATTTTATCCTTTTAACTACCCAATAAGCTGTCGCAGCTTGAATGACATCCGCCACAGAGTGTAAGTTACGGAATTAATTGCAGTTTTGAGCTGGAGTTGAAGCCATAAGGATAACAAAGCATTAGCAAAACATTTTATTACATTTCTCTCTCAAGTTAGTAATTTAAAATTAATACAGGTTTTGTATGAACATTTTGAACTAAAGAGGAAAAAATGCCTTTTTAGATAACAGATATGTTTTCAATTCTTTGCTGGTTTTCATGTCGTCCTTTATGAGCTTTTTTAATTTAGTAACATTCTAAACAAGTGGAATAGCTAAAAAGCAAAACCATATTTTATTTCCCAGGGTTATTTGAGAATTGTCTGAAAAGACAATGATTTTGAAAATGCTGGGAATGTATTGGGGAGGGCATTCTTCTTGAAAGGAATACAAAACATCAAACTTTTGTGAAGAATAATAATGAAAGTCAGGTCTGATTCTTTTTCTAGTTTCACACAACATTTAATATCTTATTAAGCCATTATTATTAATGTTTTCATGATTCCATATAACTGTAGCACATAAAATCCATACACCAACCCTCCACTATGCTAACGGGTGCACAGGTGGGCCCTGTAACTGCGCTTCGGAGACTGGGATTCACAGAACACTTGCTTAGAGAAGAAATACCAAAGAAAAACTCAGAGGAATTAAACAAAACAGTTTAGAAGATAGATATTTACAATTTGCTTGTTTAAAAGGCATTTGCTGATGGGGGTCTGGGATGCCCTTTTCCAAACTGGAAATACAGGGCTACTTTTCAAAATAATTAAAGGAAAAACATCTCTTTCCTCAAGGACTGGGGAAAACTATTCCCAACAGTTCTATGGAAATTTCCAACAGGTAGGCAGCTAGGTGAGTGCACAACACAAGAGTTGATGTATATGGGTGTGTTTGTGAGACATACATCAGTCATTTTATACTCAAAGTCCAAAATAAGGATAAGCTACCAGTTAATTTACCCTGTTGTGATGAATGGACAACATCTCTGAGAATAATCTATATGTTTCAAGAAAATATGCTCTCCTCTACTTGTGAGAATTTATTAGATTCAATTCAGTTATGAACAACAAGGAAAAGGATGCGAAGTATTGTTATGCTCCCAAAACCAGCTAAGAGTCAGAAAGCAGTAGAGGCATGACAATAAAACATTAGCAACAGAAGATTTTAAGGCTGCGTCAGAGATAAAGGAATGATTTAATGTATATATTAATTATCCAGAAATGGGGTCAAGTAGCAAGATAGTAAAATTTGCAGATAACATGAATTTATTTAGGTTTTATTCAAATCCAGAGGGACAGTGAAGAATTTCAGGAAGGATAAGCCACGCTAAACTAATACAGCAGCAGATTAGCACACTTGATTAAATTTGAAGGCAGCCAATTGAAAATGTGTAAAAGGGGGAAAAACAGACAATATGAAATTAAACTTCATCAGTCACTGACAATAGATATCACTAAAGCCAAGAGTTTAGCAAAAGTCAGTGGGGAACTGGACATTTATATGAACACTGAGAATACGTCAAGTTATAATAGTGAATGCTAAAAATACACAATGGGAAGGAACATAAATATCATTCAGGGTTTTAAGCCAACTTCCAACTATTACGAATGAAGACGAGAGAATTTCATAAGTGAGTGGATGACTTCTTGCTGACCACTGTGAGACCTGTTGCGCTGTCCTCTGGATGCAGGGCAATGGAGAGTGGGCACAGAGCGCACGCTGCCGCAAGTCTGATCCAGCCTGGAAAGCCTTATATTCCTCTGAATCACCATTCTCTGTGCTGCACTGTATCCCAAAGCAAACCTTCTTCCTGCGATTTGGAGATATGCAATCTATGCTGTAAGAGTTCCTAGACGAATTGGATTTGCAATAAGTTTGTAGAAAACTTTTCAAGTTCCAGGGAGCTCATGGAGCAGGGCCACGCTGTATATCTTATAGGAGGAGGATTAGGGTGGTGAGTCCCAGATGAAGTATGTGCCTCATAGGATGTTTGTGTGATCAAGACCCAGGCCAAACATGCAAACATAGCCCAGAACGAGTGCAGAAAGGCTCTGTGGATTAATCCACTTCCACAGTCCAACAGGCTACTTCAGAAAAAATATTTTGCTTTTTAGAAGTGTCTGTGGTAGCAGAAAGGCCACGTAGTCTGAGATCCTAATGAGTCCACCTTCTACGGACAGTTTTATTGTTTAGGTGAGTACCCATGACTATATTCCTCTAAAGGTTGTTATTATACTTTTTTTCTTTTGAATTCTTTTTTTATTTTCAACATAAAGAGAAAATGCAGATATAATGTTAGCCATTAGCAGCAGAGGAGTCTGATGGTATGGGCAAACAACTAGGTTCATAGCAAACGATCTAGTCTGTGGGAATTACCTGTGTACAAGGGAGCTTACCCTTACCCTTCAGTAAAAGGTGGTTAATCTGTTTTACCTTTGCTCTGCTGTAAGATTTTGCACTGAAGCATTCACTGAGGCAATCATGGAAGCTGCTGGACTTTAAAATCATACCATAGCTTACCTTGCTGTAACTTCTCATGTGCCAGTGCCCTATCTCTGTCCAGAAATGACTGAAAAGCTTTTTGTAACTGTGATCTGTATCATGGAAATAAATTCAATCTCCTATCAGATTTCTGGGGTAGCACAGGATATGAATTTGATATGTTCCTTATCTGAGCTGCTTTATTCATCTCTGCTGCATAATTAGTGCCCTTTGTGTGAGGAACACAAGGCTATCATATAAAATATTCCCCTGTTAAAACATATAAAATGGTAACCAGCTGCAGAAATGTCTCAGAAGCATCTTCTGTTGGTAAACGGTTAGGCCAAATGCTACTACCATTTTAACCATTACCTCCTATACATGCTGAATGCATACAAACACACTGAGGTACAGAATCTTTTACCGTGTTCCTCCATCGCAGTTTTCCAGTGTGATTTAGAGGGAGATTTTTTTTTCTCCCAAATGATGCCGTTCAGCCTTACAGCCCTGAAAGGTTTAATCACAGCCTGTTATCATTAGCTGGTGTTTCCAGTGTATTCAAAATACCACAGGGTGGATGCTAGTACTGTACAGCAGCACATCTTTCTTCCATTCCCTGCAAGCATATCAATCTATTGCTCAACAAACAAGGAACTGTGCCAAAAGAAAGCCTGTTAAAAGATGGGTGCACAGCAGTGCTAGGTGAAGGACATCATTTGAAGTTAAACAAAGCAGTAGTGTACTCGAGAGGATAAATGATTTGTTTTAATAATAATAGCTCTATGCACAGATTAGAAACCTAATTTGGCATGAATCAACAATAATGCTAAAACCATTCTCATGCTCTCTCATTTGCTTTTCCATATGAGCAGTGCCTTGGAAACAGTGAATAATGACCTGTGTTTTATACTTTAATATGTGTTTTAATAGCGCATTTATCCAAACAATGGTAATTTTGGTTAGTTCACCTGCACAAGCTCTTGATGGATTTTATAAACCCTCTGTTTTCTCTGTGTTCTTAAGAAATGACTTTACAGTCCACAGTGTTTTGCTTAGTTTCTGTGCTGCGTGTTTTACATACATACAGCTATGAAGAATGAGCTCTCACAAGAAAGCTTCCTTGCCTTCCCCAGTAGTAGCGGGATGATTTCTTCCAGAAGAAAATTAATAAACACTTGTACAACTTAAGATCCTCCTTCCTTTCCCTTTCCCTTCAACCACAGTCCCTAGGTTTTTCGGTCACAGATAGAGGACTTTGCTGTCTGCTCTCCTCAACTTTTGCTGCCTTGCCTCCTCACATTTCCATTTCTATGGCTCTGCCTGATCCAATTTTCTGAACTCCAGCATGGCTACTCTCACCCTTCACTATTTTATCATAGTCTCTGTCTCCTTCTACCTGGTACTTCTTTCCCTTCACAATAAAAACATTCTTCAGTTTCTCCTTGCTTAATAAATTTTAATGCTTACAAAAATAAATTTAAAAAACTGTAAAGTGAACTCCCCTGCTTCTCCAACTGTTATTCTTACTGTCTTCTTTCATTTTTAAAATTGCAGAATATATTCTTAATGTTAATTCTGAAGATTTGTTCTCATTATGTTTTCTCATCTCCAGCTCCCTTTCTTCTCTTTCCCTCCGCTCGCTTCCTGCATTCTACAGGATCTGCATTTAACGAAGTTTCTAGTGCTTTTGACTTTTTAGCCAAAACTCCACTGGAATATTTTGTCCTCACCCTGACCCTGACCTGACTTCAGCCCTTACCTTTCTCTTACCTGATAATTCTTTCTCTCGAAATCTTACCATCACTTGGCTTCCATGACTGTATTTCTTATATTTCTCCTCTTAAACTTTTTATTCTTCCTATGTTACTTTTCTTTCTCTAGAGAGTCCCAGTGCAGCCACCTTCACCCTCCTATAGAGTCCAACAAATCATTACGGGTCCCCTTCTCTCTTCCTTCACCTCACCTCACCTCACCTCACCTCACCTCACCTCACCTCACCTCACCTCACCTCACCTCACCTCACCAGCTAATTCAAATACACATTCAACAGCTGTTTCTATGCAAAGATCTACCCCTCTGCTTCAAACCACTCTCCTTCTGTTCACACTAAAACCTCACCCTGAGCAGCTCT
Source organism: Ciconia boyciana (assembly GCF_034638445.1). NCBI lineage: Eukaryota > Metazoa > Chordata > Aves > Ciconiiformes > Ciconiidae > Ciconia > Ciconia boyciana. The sequence continues at coordinate 18,551,584 of NC_132936.1, read as the reverse complement.
TTGTGTATTCCTACTGATCTGTTCTGTTCAATGTGGATGAAACAAAATTCTTCATCTTTCTGTTCCAACTCTCACAAGCTCTCTCCACTTTTTTTTTCTCAGTCATGGTCTCCACCATCCCTCAACCAATAAATTGAAATAAATCCTTTAAAGACTTCCGCCCAGAAAGTGTGTTTAGTGCAAGTAAATTTAATATAACCTATTAAATAGCAGGCTGGTAGTGGAGAAACCATTTGTTGGTACAAACACCAGGAATATTTGTGATTAGTACAGTGATCATAGCACATGAAGATACTGTTGAATCTGTAACACACTACAGCTATGTTTCCCTGAAGAAAGAAGCCATTGCTGCTCTGAATAGAAAATCTTGTTTGCTAATAACTAGTCACAAAAAATTTATTCCAGACTTTTGATTTTGTAAAAAAGTAACTGTAATAAAAAGGCTTCAGACGTTCTTTACAGAAGCCCTCTGAAAAGAATAAACAGAAGAGCCAGCAGTGCTCTCTACCAGAAAATCTGAACATGAACTTTATTAATATTCTTAATAACCAGAACGCAATTAGTGGAGTGCCATACTTACATCGGAATAATTACTGTTAAATGGAAATAATACATTTTTTCTTGAAGTTATACACACATATTTTATAGCTAGAAAATACACATAAGAGTGTTGTGCACAGACCCTCAGTAGAAAACTGGGAGATTGTCTGTGCCTGCATTCATTTGTAGATAGCATAGCCAAGGGTCATTAGTTTAATAGGATATTGGTTTTTTCTGTCTCTCTAAAACGTCTGTTGAAACATCCTCCCAGGAGCCAAATTGAGGAGGTGAGGAAATAAACAGCAACTGACAGCTTTGATCACTGACAGCCAGAGATCCATTCAGTCCAGAAAGTACCGTAGTGTAGGAATCAGAAAAAGTATTCACGGAGCAAGGAAGTAACGACCGTGTAAACGATGATGTCCAATGCCTGAGGTAAGCACACTGAATAGAGTGGGAAGAAGACGGTATAGAGGACCACAGACAAAAAGGAAGTACAGGGAGGCAATTTATGGGTCATGCAATGAGACAGTACCCACAGGAGTATCTGAGGTGGATAGAGGTTAGGAATATTAAGAAGGAACTGCTGGGTTATATATATGCATGGGTTAAAAGGTGAAGAAAGTATTTCAGCAATAACTTCCTTGCTTAAATGAGGGCGGTGGATAGTATTTGAGTGATTTCATTTGGTATTTGATTTACCAATTATCTTTTTCAGCCAGCAACATAGTTTGAGCTCCAGCATGATGCCTATGTGTCTGTGGAGAGATATAAAAGGGATTGATTGCTGCAGAACTTGTTGCCTTCCCGACAGTGATATGCCGAAGGGGAGATTTCAGGGACAGCTGGGAGCGATTTATGATTGTTATAATTTCACTGCCAAACTGGAGGTAAAATTGGGATGATTCCCCTTCCTCTGATAAAATTCTACCTTTGTCTAGATAGTACTGAATAATCTCTGCCAGAGATGAGTCACCTGTCAGGGACATTAAATGATGCTGAAGAACCTTGTCGGGACTTCAGAATGGATTGTTTTGCATTGAAGGTAGGTATTTCCAAAGTATTTCCAATAGGGATATATCTGGAAGCCTTCATCTGGTTTTATTCTCATCCCTAGTTCAAGCTTTACAACCAGAAAGACTGAGCTATACCATAAATATATATCAAAATATATCAATGGTATATCAAAAATAGTCTTTTCTTCAAGTACAGACTTAAAGCCTAAGCATCTCTGAAAACTGCTGTTCATTCTTTTCTCCCCGTTGTTAGGAGAAAGTGGGTTTGTTGAGCTGGGGAGGGACATATAATTCAGAATATTTCCTCTTTTTTCCTCTAAGTAAAGCCATTCCTTTCTCAAATATAGTATTAAAACCTGAATAAATGTGGGGGGTTTGTGTTGAAAATTTGTATATTAAAACATCAGTAGCATATCACAGCTTTGCCATGTTATAGCTTCACGGGTGAAAACTGATTTCCTGAAGAATAGCATAGGTATTATGTAGATCTGATATTTTTCGTTGTTCTGGTTTGCTTTGCTCTGTTTTAAGAGAGCTTCCTCAGTTTCATTGTAACTCTCAACACAATACACTCAGCTCACAGTCTTCTAATACAATATTTTTAGGAAGGACTTCTGGTCTTGCTGCCTCAGTTAGATGGTGGCCCACTGAACATCCCCATTCAGGGTAGAGTATTTCCCTGGAAGAGAGGAGCAGTAGCCATTCACACATCAAAAGCAGTGCAAACAGCTGAAAGCCATCTCCTTCTCCTGACACACTCAACACATGGAGCAAAGCTGCCAATGTCACCTGTGGGAGGGAGTGTGGGCACTTTCCCTCAGCTCCTCAAAAACATCTCCTTTCTCTGGCAGCAGCAGCACCAGCCAAACGTCTGTGTCAGGCTGCAGCTGTGAGTGGAGGAATGTCACAAGCTCAGTTGGAGGGCCCAAAAATCTCCATCTGGCCCTCATTGTTGCTAGGATTAGACCACCCCTGACTTACATAATTAAGATATAAGTAAACAAATATAGAAGCAGCATAAATGTAGCAATAAATGACTGTCTAAATAGCATCATAATTTGCTTCTAAATGCATTATTTTTATAATATACAGCTATATTTACTTAAGGGTCCTCACATATAGAAGATTGTAAATGAGCTGTTGGGGAGGAAGATATTTCATTTTTGCAGGATTAAGAACAGAAGTAGACCCCAAACACTAGCATCAAGCTTAGAAGCAATTACATAGGACCACATAAATATTATACGGCAAAGTCCTTACTCCTGTTTTATCGTATCTTATAATTACTAATTGCTTATGACTTTAAATATGCTTAGCTTCTCTGCTTCTTATTTTTCACTGTTTCACTTGCCTCTCTTTATTTGAGTTTTAACCTGATCTTACCTTTCTCTGCTGCTCAATTCATTTTGCTTAGAAAGGGAAGTCCACAATTATCCTATGAAATAAATACCGAAATAAGCAACGACCTGGAAAATGGTGAGCCATCAACTGTTGCCTTACTTCTCATTATTTGGCTCATGTTTCTGTAAGTGAAATAAAAATAACTCCTTCCTCAGCCACACTTAAGTGCAATATACAGTTTTCTCACCAAACCCTCCCCTCTTTGCAGAAGGCCTCATGGATGTGGTTTGGAGAATGCAGCACAGAACACAAATAATTCCCCTTCTTGAAAGAGCTGCAGAGTAACCATCCATCAGAGCTGCCCATATACTTTTGTATTTCCCACAACTCTGTCAGTGAGGAAACAGTTTCAGACTGCTGACATCCAGCAAAACTGCACTGTGTGTGCATTATGAAATGATCCTGAAAATGTAGAGCTGACGCTTGACATTGCACACACCTGCATATTCGGGGAACAGAAAGCCTTCCTGTCCTTGAGTGTGCCCACATCCTGTGCAGGTGCCTGGAGAGGGATGCATATACAACTGATCTTTTCCAGGGAGACTGGAAAATTAGTTCTGACGAAGAAGTTTGCAGTTGATACTGCTCATCTTCAGCTGATAGAGCCATCTCTTACACACTGAGACTGATTTGGGGATCCAGTAAAAATACCATTGATTTATGTCACCCTTCATCTAACACAGAAATGGTTTCTAGTGTTACTTATTGCTCAGGTCAATGTCAAAATGCAAAGTAAAAAGGCTGAAATACAATTACTTAATAATGTCTAAAAATAGTCCCCTTTCAGCCCTTGAGTTTGTGAAGGAAGTCCGACGGTTAGCTATGGGAAACTGCTGGACTTAGTCTGGCAAGGTTAAGACAGCCTTCAGTCACTGAAGCCTGACAAAAAGCCACCTTTGCCTTAAGAAGGGGACAACCTCATGGCGGTTGCATCAAGAAGGCTTGATGCAATCTTATTTCTCGAAACAGGATCACCCACAATGTTCATTAATATATGAAAACACACAATGGTGGTGACTCAGTTGAACCATTAGTTATTACCCTGCTGTCATTAAACTGACTCATTATTCTCCTGGTCAATGTTGGAGTTTCCAGGAGAAACAGTTTTCCCCAGGGAGGCAATACAACACTTGTGTTGCAGTGTTCAAAATGCAAGAAGGGCTTTTCCTCACACTAAGCAGGATTTCTCTTAAACAAAACAATGCTTTATTGTCTATGTTTCTGTAGTAATGACCAAGTAGCTGGTCAGTTCCTTGCCACTTTATCTGGGTCCTGAAGGTAGTGCCACATAACTGGTATCTCCGTTCCACTGGAGCTCGTGACAGACATATCAATACTCACCAATTTCAGCTTCCTGCAAAAAGACTGGAGGTGCAACATGCCACAGAGAGCAGGAAGACTATATAGATTTTTTTTCACAGGCCAGTGAGGGTGTGTTACTCACCTGCCCGCTCCCTGCCACATTTTCCCAAATACTGTGCAGTCTGCACATCAAGGTACCTCTCTGGAGTGTACAGTAATGTCACCTACTTGGGTAAAGACTCCTGGTTCACCAGGGCTTTGGAGAAAGGTGAGGACAAGGTAATCCTTCACATCATGAGATCCTGAGAGGGGACACGTCACTGTCTCTGTATTGCCTCTGTGCAGACCTGCAGCTCCCTGTAAGCCCCACAAAGGAGCCTGTGAAACTGTTAATTATTATTTCCAATTCCAGCAGGCCTTAAATATTTCTACAACTAAGCCACTAAAACAGTAGCATTTGCAGTATTTCTGTAAGTGCTTAGAGATAACCTCATTGTGAAAGGTACCTCATAAAAACAAATATGACTCTGCCTTACCCAGAACCCATCTATTCTTGGCTTTTGACTGTAGATTATATGAATTCTACCTGACTCATTGTGGGGGTCATAACAAGAAGTAAACACTCTCTGACATACTTCTTAATATGCTCTCCACTTAATGTAGCATTTAGATTAACACACCATGACACAATACACACTGTGTAATTTTTTTCTTTTTTTTTTTTTTTCAGAAAGCTTTGAGGGGATGGCATAGGGAATAGAGTGAAGCTTATTAACAGAGCTAGCAAATGCCCCATCTGAAACCCAGGTGGGTTTGGCAGATGGATATAAAGTGGTAAATGGAATATATCAGTAGAGTGTGCAAGCTGGTGAGAGCTGACTGTCTGAGTTATTTTTGTTCAGTTGAGCCGATTGCTATTTTCTATAATGGTAAGTGAATTTGGTCTTCCAGATTTTAAATTAGTATATTTTTCTGAATTTTCCTCATTTCTGAAAAAATGGTTAATTTAGAAATTAACCAGGTCAAAAAAAAAAAAAAAAAAAAAAAAAGAGTGGAAAAGTATAAAAGGCTATTTTTATTCTAGATACAAAAATGTATTTGTATACATATGCATATATGTATATACAAAAGTATATTTAAAGTTGCAACATATTCTATATTTCTCAATACATACTGAATAGACATTTTACTATCAGAGTTACAGATCTGCTAAGAACTTTCAGTCTTGTGCAGAAGAGTACTGTAAAAAGCACAGTCCACCTATATGGCCATAAAAAAGCATCTCTGAGATGGCAAATCCTCACTTTTTGGTTTTTTGGCCTTTTTTTTTTCCCACAGTGGTAGCATGAAGCTTTTAGAACAGCAATTTCCTTATTATATTCATAGCAGGTGACAAGAACCTACCTCAAGTAAATGTCATATAAAAATGGGAAAAAAAACATGTAAATAAGTTGTCATGCTCTATCTTTCTCTCTTGTCCCCAACTCTGGCATCGTCCTGTGCTTAGGTACTTGTTATTCTCATTTGCCCAAGTTTAGTTTTGCCATTTCCTGATGCAAAGAGTTATACCTCCAAAAAATGGGCAACTGTTAGATGATTTGTTAAAATGGAAGAGCCATTATGGCAGTTTAGAAGTAAAGATTTCACATATAGGATATATACGTTTATATACATGCATACCCTTCTCAAGCTGGGGATTGGGATAGCTCATAAGCACATCCCAGTCTCAGCTGCTTCCTAGAATCATTCAGTTTCTGTTTAAAGCTCGTTTTCTTTCCAACTCATGCCTGCCTCTACTGTGTGCTGCAAGGTACTAGCGGACAGACAGCAAAGCTTGTGTTTTTGGGAAGGGCTACTCTGTTGATTTCTTCAGGGTCAGCAGAATGGAGCACAGGAAAGCCTGACAAGATTAGAATTGAGCTGTCTGCTTATCCACTTAATAAAACACTGTGCTTCACTTCAAATCAGTCTTCTGAGTGTTTGTTTATGCATTGAACATTTAGTATGAACTCTTCTTTGGTGATGAAACCCACAAAAACAGTCTTGCCATGTTCCAAGGCTGTTAGCACATGATGATTTGACTGTTTGTACTGATATATATTTCATTGTTTCTGAACTCTCCAGTCAGCCAGAAAGCATACACGGACTCCCAGTACCTCTACCACTTGCGTCCTGCTCCTCTTTCTATATCCTGAGACAGTAGTTGGGTTTTAAGGCAATTAACACAGATTCTGAGAGTTCTTTTTGAAAAGTGGGAGAAGAGAACAATCCCCTATTAAATTCCAAAGTCTGTTGCTGCTGGTGAGGGCCTTTGCCTGCTTTGTGCTCCCCTATGAATTCATGCACAGCTTTTGTCTGTTCCAGGAGTCACTGAAGCAGAGACTTTGCAGAGTTCCAATCAGCGCATCTTGTGGCAAATTATCTCCCACTGCAGCTTGAAACAGGAGATTTCTAGCCCTGCTTGAGTGGCTAAATTGGCCATAGATTTTTTTGTACCATACCTAACATTATTTCAAAACTCCATTATGAAGAAGGCAATCACTGACCAGGAAGTTTCAGCAGTTTACACACCATGGCAACTACAATAACATCTATAGTATTTTGGACTTTTTTAGCTAGCAAGTTGGGGGGTTTTTTGGTTATGGGTTTTTTTCATAGTGGCATAATTGTTAAAGAGAAAGACGGTTGAATGATGAATTATGCATTGTCATAACATTTCTGTTAGTCCTGCAACATGGTGTCTCCACTGTGGATTCTGTCATAACTTTTCTAACATTGAATTCTGCTTGTTATTTGATGTTGCATTTCATGGATATATACACAACCTTCAATATGTGGACATGAGGTAGAAATAACACTAGTGTTGTTGGAGGTGGGAGATACAGAGCAAATAATTGCGGTAGCAAAGCAGAAGTGCATGTGGTGTTTGTACAATTGCTTCAGCACACAAAAGACACAAGAGATGCTTGAAAGTTTCTGGAGGTGGTTCTTCCAAAATTTCTGATGGGAAACAATGGAGCTCCTGTTGATACTAAAGTATTCAGGATGACTAAACCGACTTGTTTACTTGAAACCAGAGCCGATAAATCTTACACTCCCCCCCACCTCCCCCACCAGGTTCTTTCTTACTTCTAGAAATTATGAGATGCTTAAAAAAAATCCAGGCTCAGAAACAGAAGTCAGACCTCAATTATTGTTATATCTATGGATCCTACTACCTCTGTTCATAGTGTGACAATAGACAGGATCCTGCAGGATAACAGGTTTTATGCCAGTGCACCATAGGATATACCTCCCATCCTCTTCTCAGCAATGTTTCTGTGCCAACATGAAATGAAACATGGTAATGTTTCTTATCAAACTTTTTGATCATACAACAGTGTTCTACAAATCAGATGTATGTCCTCTGAGGATGTCTTCTTTCAGATGAAGCATTCTCCTTTCCTGGCATTGCTTGAATATGAAAGAAGTGATATTCCAGCATTCAAGGTAGGAATACACTGAGTAAAACTTTCAAAGTTTGTGGTTTTGCTCCAGTAATTAATAAAACACAGACTAGAAATTTTACCTTGACTACTGAAATCTGTTACCCATGTGAATTGCAACTATTACACTGAAAATCTGATGGTTTAGGTTTGTATCTGCAGTCCACTATCTAGAGTCCTCACCACTGATGGGAACCAACTAGCTCTATGCTGAAGACATTAAATGTCAAACAGGCCTCCTCTCAGTGTGGCAGTGAGGGGTCGTGACTAGGTATAGTGAGACCTCATGGTTCAATACCTTTCCACTTGCATGTCCATACTTTAAGCCAGCTAAATCTGATACAAATATTTTTTCTTTCTTTCTTTCTTTCAAGAGTTTTCCATTGCTTTGATTCAAGAAAACTGGGAAATAAGCAAAATGGTCTGGAAGACCATATATCCTTATAAGTACCAATTTCCTTTTCAGTACAGGATAAGAGAATCAGTAACCTGATAATCCACTTCTTCCTACCCATCCATCCTTGTCTTCTCATACAAAGGTAAAGCAATGATTTGATGATACGTTGCTTGCACCAGCAACCTGGGCTGAGGGTACACAGCCCTGCCCCTGTACACAGTACACCAGTCCTTCAGCGATGTCAACTCATTTGCGGCTCATGCTATGAACCATATCAGGGAAGAGTTCTGGCTTTAAAAAACAACAATGCCATAACACAGAAATTTTGAGGGGGCCTTTTTAAAGCCAGATCAGTTCCCTGATCCAGTTCAGAGATATATTTCACAAATTGTTATGTTAGAATGGGGACAGCACAACTCAGTGTAGCCACTGAAGGCAGTGCAGTGGTGAAGCAGCACCCAACACTAAAATTAAAATGCAAGTAAAGACTTGAAACCTGATGTTCATTTCCAGAATCAGAACAATTCTTAAATTCATTTAAAAAAATAGGCACCTTGTTATCTGTGCATAAGAAGGAAATGCCTGCATTTCTTTTTTTCTCAGGGTGTCTGAGGATCAATGTAAGGATGCTCAGATACTTTGACTCTGAGTGGAGCACAGATGTCTAAGACAGGCAATGTTTGTAGCACTTCCTTTCCAGGGTGTATTTAAGATAGAACAGGCAGAAAACACAGTATATAACAGCTTAGATACATAAGCAGAACAGTTACCATCAGTATAGGTGCTCCCCCATTAAGTCTCTATTTCTCAGAGAAAGATACTAAATCTTGGGTGTTTGACTCTTCCTTTGTACTAGTCAGATACATTATTGAAGCATCACAGAGTCCAATTTATACTTCAGTTTACTTCATTTGAATTAATACAATTACTTTAGAGATTACTTTGGTCCATGTAGCTATTTACAGCTGTCAGGTTTTATGTAGAAAACTTCTACACTGTAAGAAACAGGCCACCAACAAAATAAATTTGCTAAGTATATTAAAAATTTGTTTTCCCTTCCCCAGGGATAAACAGAGAATTGCAACCAAAGAGAAGTCATCGAATAATCAGTCGCTTACTAGCTATCACCCAATGATGGGGAGTCTATAATACTTCTTATTCAGAATACAGAGGAAAGGTACGGTATTCTCAGATATATGGGAACTGCTGGTAAATGCTACATTTTTAAGTGGTATATGTATGTTCCTTATTATAAATATTGTATCCAAATGTGGAAGAGCATAGAGAGCTGTTTGAACACATGGAATATATTTTAACACTTTCAGCCATTCAGAGCTAGATGCCTTAGCCAGGTACACCTTTTTCTCATGAAAAAAAAAAACAGAACAGAAGAGATTTTTATACCAGCAGTTACAGCACTGAATTGGTATGTGGAAGGGTTCAGGTCTCAAGTTCAGTGTGTCCTATCATTTTACAAAGCAGAACAGTTCCTGCAGAAGGCAAAGATAGAAATCCATGTGAAGAATTGGCCAGTCTGGTTCATAAAAACGCAGCTCAAATGTTGATGACTGACACTTGAATCTGTGCTTCAGATCATGTTCAGATGAGATGTGAAAAAAAATGTCACTTTTTAGATGAATTCCTTAACTTGCTCATCAAATGGGGGATGGGTGGGCACATCTCCCTTGTGCCTTTTCCTGTGGTCCCACAGGTAAAGATGCTGTGAGGAAATCTCAGTGTTCAGGGCACCCCTGTTCTGTCAGACACAATGTCTGGCAAGTCTTTTGCCAAGGTTACAGTGGCAAGGACTTAATCCCATCAAGATTTTAATGATTACATATACACACATTGGCAGAAACTTAGGCATGCAGGTTGAGTTATACAGTGTGATCGAGGTGCTCCAGAGCTTCCTGCTGAGTCTCATCCCATGAATATCCAAGCTGAGGGTTCTGCTGGAATATCTAATGATTCCGTTCTGGCCTGGGACCTGTGTTTTGTCTGCAAGGAGTCAGATATGGGAGAACGGTATGCAAGAAGCAGACCCAGGTACCCTTCTGATGCTGCCAGGATGCCAAGTCAGACTTAGGAAGCATTCCCAATTTTCACAATTTAGACATGGTCCTTGCCCTCAGGGAAAAAAAAAAGACTCTGAGGGACTTATTGTTGATGCTTAAGTTCCTTTCCAACGTAGGGAGCTCCCAGCAGTGGCCCCATAACATTTGTGGCTGGACAACCCAAATTACTGACAGCCACCCCACTCACTACATCACACAGACTCGGTTTGTCCAGTCACATCAGAGAAGTCTCAGTAGCAAATGAAATAGATAGCATCATCACAGTGTTGAAATACCTTACTCACACCAGAATTTCTGTGGGTAGTGCCATTCTGTTAGACCTTCCCAGTTCATTCCAGGTATTTTAGCTCAGCTCTAGTCTTTTTATCTAATAGATAGTTAAAAATCAACTCTAAATATAGTGTAGTGTAACTGTGTAATGATATGTTTATGTTAAGCTAGGGGAAAAAAAGTAAGTGAAAAGAGTAACAGTTAACAGTGTCACCTCCTGTTGTGCCCAAACTGTGAGATGCAGAAACTGGAGACAGCCTGCATAAAATTAACAAATAGCTGATTCGTGGAATCATATATTCAAACCTGTCTACAAAAGACTCCTCTCCCCCTGCTCTACTACTACATCAAGCTGTATTACAACTGCATATGACAAAAATATTTTAACAATGTAAAGTAAATACCTGGAACTATTTAAAACAGGTGATTTTAAAGAATTTTTTACCATCACAAATCCCACTTGTTTTAACTACAATAAAACCATTAAAGAATAGAAGCATGAGGATGGATAAAGCTGCTTTGTTGCAGCTGTGTTGGAAAAATCAGTGGCTCCCCAGGGATTAACAATTGATTTGCTCCAATCTGACTGAAGGGTGGTGCAATTTTAGTTTCTCTTTCCTTTTTCCTTTTTTAAATTTTAATTAGTTTGTCATTACACAAGGTATCTGTGAGTTTAATTTCTCACAATGTCTACTGCAAACTGAACCAACAGAAAGACAGAAATAGGTTCAAACCACAGACTTTGAATGTGGATTTCAGACACATGAAATCTCAATCTGGCGTTTTGATATAGACTTTGATACAGACAAAAAGACATTTCCAAAACTGATCTTCAGAGGAGTTAGTTTTGTAACACTGACAGCCCCATAACCCAGGAGCATCTCAGTCCAGGGATTTTTTTTAGTGTCTATTTCTGCCTATCTTTGTCTTTTCTTTCTAAAGACTTTGTAAAGATCAGAACCTAGTGAACAGCAGTCCAGAACCTGACAATACTTTAATAATGCTATCTGCATTAGCAAGGAGTTACAGCTCATGGCCAAAGGGTGCTCTGCACAAAATGTATTATGAAACATTTTAGGGGAGATATGCTTGAATTTTTTTAATATTATTTTTCTCAAAATTTTTAATGACCATTGTTGGATGCAGGCTATGGGGATATGGGGCCCTGTTCAGCAATCCTATGCATAGCACATATGTCTTTTAAAAGTGTACTTTGCCATAAAATGAGACAACGGGATCTTCTTATTAGAGTATTTGAACATTTGGATCTAAGTAAAAGATCTCATTTTCTGGAACCAATTGCCTGAAAAAATCAGCTGGGTGATACCATAGTTGAACTGACCTGACATAAAGCCCCATACACTCTTTGTATCTCTGATTCAAATACCAAGTTGATGGAGAGGCCATCAAAGAAAACTTTCTCCCAAATTGAGTAGGCATGTTTCAGGTCAAGGGCTGTCATCCATCTCAATGGCCAAATGATCTCTTTGTAAATCTGAAAGTCTTGAAGCTAGTCTGGGTCTAAATCTTTTGTGGATTCAAAAAAATAATAATTTTTTAACTTCTATATCAGGAAGATATAGATTCTCCTGGGAACTATGCTAAGGCACATGGGAAATAAGGAGGTGATTAGTGACAGCCAACACGGCTTCACTAGGGGCAAATCGTGCCTGACAAAATTGGTGGCCTTCTACGATGCTACTGGCAATGTGCCAGGCATGACCTGGCAATGTGCATTCGCAGCCCAGAAAGCCAACTGTATCCTGGGCTGCATCAAAAGAAGCGTGACCAGCAGGTCGAAGGAGGTGATTCTCCCCCTCTACTCCGCTCTTGTGAGACCCCACCTGGAATACTGCATACAGCTCTGGGCCCCCCAACATAAGAAGGACATGGACCTGTTGCAACAAGTCCAGAGGAGGGCTGCAAAGATGATCAGAGGGCTGGAACACCTCTCCTATGAAGACAGGCTGAGAGAGTTGGGGTTGTTCAGCCTGGAGAAGAGAAGGCTCTGGGGACACCTTATAGCAGCCTTCCAGTACCTGAAGGGGGCCTACCAGAAAGCTGGAGAGGGACTTTTTACAAGTGCATGTAGTGACAGGACAAGGCTTAATGGCTTTCAACTGAAAGAGGGTAGATTTAGATTAGCTATAAGGAAGAAATTCTTTGCTATGAGGGTGGTGAGGCACTGGAACAGGTTGCCCAGAGAAGCTGTGGATGCCCCATCCCTGGAAGTGTTCAAGGTCAGGTTGGACAGGGCTTTGAGCAACCTGGTCTAGTGGAAGGTGTCCCTGCCCATGGCAGGGGGGGTGGAACTAGATGATCTTCAAAGGTCCCTTCCAAACCAAACCATTCTATGATTCTATGAGTCTATGAATTGTTTGTCTGAGTTGGCAGTTTTGTAGACAGTTCTTTGCAACGCTATGATGTTACTCTAATCAATGTAGAAAAATTCCTAGCAAACTAAGAATTTTCACCACAGGTAATAAATACAGTGTTTTGTGAAGCAAACATCCCAATCATTCATTTTGAAGATCTGGTGGCCCTGTTCTGAAGTTTCCATCTACACTCAGTAATTTAATTTTTTATTCACATTTCTGCACATTGCTTTGACTATGCTTTACCTAAGAATGGCAATGTACTGGAAATCAAAATCCTGCTCACAAAAAGTTTCTAATTCAGCTTGACGATGTAGGAGCTTAGAGAACTGAGGATGAGCTCCTAATAAAGGCCAGCGCTTAGATATGTTTAATGTAAAAATACGCATTTTTCAAAAAGGATTGATCTCCAAAAAAAACCATCCCAGTCACTGGAAAACTTGGGGTACAACTGTTTTATTTTTTACTTCTCTGTTACTAAAATTCAGTGGAAGATGCCATGTATCCTTACACAGCAGAGAATACTGCCTCTGAATGGTTTTATTTGTGCTGCAGTTAGTCGGGAGGCTGAATTTGACATATCTTGTGTTTTGTGGTCTGGATCTTTTTGGTGCCTTGCCAGATTGGGTAAGTCTTTGTGCTGGTTCAGAGGAGCAATTTGGCCAATGCACAAAGAGAAGCACAATGGGGGAAGCAGTTGGCAATATCCACAAATACCCCAGAATCTGCAGTGGCCACTGCAACACAGCGACTTGTCAAATGAAGGTATCAGAGAGTAGGACTACAGCTTTCAGCATGTGTGTTTTATGTGCAGTTTCCTGAGAGGGTGTCCCTCTTGCTGAGGCTGTGTGCTGGTTTTCCAGGATTAAGTTATATCTTCAATAAAGATAGTAATAATATTTCAACAGTGCATTTTAAAAAGCTTCAGCCAATCTTCTTGAAGTATCGCAGAGTCAGATAAAAAGCCCGGAGTAACTGCAACAAAAGCATTGTTTGCTCTAGTGCACCTCAGTCACCTTCCAAGCCATGTTCTGTAAAATAAATTTTAGCTAATAGAGTTCTTGACCTTGCAGCTACGATTTCTAATTAAGTAAAGTTAGTCTGAGCTCTTATTTTTCCTAACATCACATTCCCTGTGTGGTGGCTGCTCAACTCGCTACACAGCCATGTTGGTTATTTTAACTAAAACCTTGCTTTAATATACTCCGCAGCACCTAGAACAAGAAGCACACACACTGTATATCCGTCATTTCCATCTCGATGAGGAGAAAACAAAGGGATAATTATAAACTGCATCTCATATTGTTACTCTTACACTCGACATGTGCATCTATTTTTTTTTTTTCCACAGTAAAGTGATTCTGCTGTGGAGATAGCACCAGGTGCATGGGGGTGACCTCACACACACACCAAATCGGGAGCTGACATCCATCACACTTTGAAATTTTGGATTTCATCATTTCCTGATCTTTCTAAAGGGATCACAGCACCTGGCCCTCACAGCTGTAGTTCATTTAGAAAGCAATTTAAAAACCGAGAAAAAAGCAAATGACATCTTGCTGCCTCAGCCTTGTCATTAAGTATAGCAGAATGGCCTTCATTTATGAGACACATGGCTAAGAATTAATATCTTTCAGTGCTTTCTCAAGTCGAGATTACAAAAGGTTTGAAAGACCACTAAATAATTAGTAGTATGACTGAGGCAAGCAAAAAAAAAAGAGAAAGAAACAACCCCTCTTCTTCATTATGAAGAATACTGAGAATCACACTGACTTCAACATGTTCCAAACGCTGTGGCCTTTGAGCATTGTGTCCCCACTATAGAGTAAACCTTCAGCTTTTATTTCTTCCCCTTTTCATCCTCTGTAGCACTGGAAGCTTTGTACATATACGGATACCTTCTCTGTACAGTTAAATGCCTTTATGCACACAAACTGTTTCTCTGCATCTGCAGGGGCTGGACTTCAACATTGAAGTTAAAGTATTTTAAAGTTTTGCACAATACCATCCCTTTCCCTTCACTGTTCTGCTACATTATAGTTTGCTGCTTCTTTTTTTTTTTTCATTTTATTTTATTTATAATTTTATGGCTGACTTTAATGCTTATGAAATGAGTGGCTAATGACACTGGCTAGAGCCAGCTATCGTGCAGGCAGGTGTTGTGCAAACTCTCCCCACGCAGCTCTGCCAATGCACCACAGACTCGCAGCACCCTGCCGCGCCGCTTGCCTCCCTCCTCCCCTGTGCCCCCACGGCTCCCCTCTCCGGCAGAGCCCCGCGCTCGCGCTGCCCTGCCAAACTGCACGGGAGCTTTTTGAAGGAGAGTTCAGAAGGTAAGCTAAGAAGAAGTCGGACTTTCGAGTCTGAATAGAAGCCTCCAGTCTGGGATGCATGCCCATCCTATTGTCTGTGCGGTTCGAACCCGGGAGAAGTCATTTTGCCGGGAGTCTTCATGTTGGGTTAGAATCTGTACTGCCCATGCATTTCTTTGGGTTAAACTCATCATTTTCTTGAAGTGTTTATAAAAACAGGGTTTGGATACTGGGCAAGCAGAACTATTTAACCCTTTCAGGCAGTGTAGCCAGAGTTACTGTCTTTCAGGTGCCATCTGATAACAGACCCAGTTCTTCATATTTATCCCACAGAGTTAATAAGGCAGCAAAAATCTCATTTGTTCTGAACTGTAGAGTTCTGTTTGTTGACTCAGCATCTTTGGCTGAGTTTGAAAGGATTGTACATGCAAATGCAATTCAAATAATGAATAATAATATTTATTTTTCTTCTTTTGTATCAACTTAGTTCACTACTGGCTGCTGTGATTAGGCGGCTCCTATTTCAGTTCAGGGAAGTGCAAATTGGCATTCTGGGCTGTCAAAGTTACTTCTGAACCTTTCCCTTGGAGAATGCTTTCAAGCTTAGCACTAAAGGGACCCACAAGTTTTGGATTCATCTCACTGGACAGAGTAAGACACCATGTTGGCAGACAGGAACTGGATGCTGGGACTGTGTGTGTGTGCGAGTGTGCGTGTGGGCTTAATAGCTCGGTGCTGAATCTCAGCCTCTTAGCAATGATACCTAAATGAATTCTTACTTAGCGCATTGCTGAAATCTACTGGGACTGAATCCACTTACTCTCAATTAATATCAAACTAAACAATTACAGCTGTATGTTTAAAACCATTTTCACTGCGAGGTAAACATTTCAGGCCTAGGAGAAAGCCCACTGAAATCAATTAACCCTTCTGTAGATTTCAAAAGGATTTGCATCATTCCCTTCCCACTACCACCACTCTCTCAACTCCCCCATCTCCAGGAAAATCCTCTGCCCAAAAGGCTATACTGCATTTTAGTTAAACTACCCGTTGTCTTAGGACTCCGCTGATCAGAAAATCATGTTCCTCTGGCCCTTCTGGGGCTGCCCTGCATCGGCACGTGGCTTCAGACAACAGCAGGACATATCCTCTCACTTGCCAAACAGTATTTCTGTCTCCTCTCCTAACTCATTTCCCAAAATGCCACAACCACACCCATCTCTTTCCTCTGAGAGCCATATCTGACTGACTCCGTGCATGCAGAGGTTTCACTAGTAAATAATCTCAGGGAGCCAAATGATGTGTTCAGGAGGGGGTAGTGCTCTTGGAGGCTATTGGCAGTCGTTCAGATGACAACCAGCTGCAAAGAGCTTTAAGAACAATGTTATACACATACACATACACACAAAGAAAAGAAAAAAAAGGAAAATCGTTGACTGAAGACATATTGCCCTTGATTGAATAGTGAGGAACCTGCTGTCAAGAAAATAGATATTTGGGAAACCAAAACAAAAAAAAAAAAAAAGGTTTGCCCATTTTACTGGCTGTAGATCAGCCTTCAATTGTCAGCCTTCAATTGCTGAGAACAGACAATGGTGATTTCTGCTTGATTAGCCCCTGAGTTCACAAAAAGTGCTTTTCCGGTTGCCTGTTGATTTTTACTACAAAGACATTGTTGCCTGTAGTTTTGTGAGTAGGGGGCTCTGTAAGAGGAGAGTACCTCATGAGCGCCCTAATTTGCATGGCTCCCTGTAAAAGATATTGACAGGAATAGTAGCAGAAAGCCTGCATGTCCTGACCATATTCACTACCTAGACTGTGGCCTTCCAGTCTTTCACGCCACACACTTTGACAAAGATATGTATGGTGCTAATATTTTTTATTAAAATTGCATTACACATAACTGGTTTCTGAGTCCCTAGGAAAGTAGACCCTACAGGGTTTCTGTTTCCCCTTGAAGGCGATGGAGTTGAAATATAAATACAGCTGTATAACCTCTGTAGGGGGCAAGTCGGTTCTTATTATTATGGGGAAGAGCCAAATATTCATCAGTGTTTCCAGAAAACAATACAATTTTTTTTTTGCAGAGAGAATAGCTTAAAATCCATGGAGAGAAACAGAAAAAAAGAAAACAACAAAATATTACATGTATACAAGTAAAACTTTGTTCTTTTTTGTCAAAGATACATCTGTACAATGATCAAAACACCTCTGTCACTTTCTGCGACGTACAATCTTTCTTCTCCATGTTCTAAGCTCCCATAATACGAAATAGCTGGTCTCTACTGGATACTCAGTTTATTTGTCCAGGGTCTTGATGTGAGCTCATTTTCCCAGCACTTATTTGTGCATGTCAACATTTCTGTGAACTCTATGGGAAGGGAGTGGCAATTAGGACGGGCATTTAAAAGGTAGGTGTCAGGCCTAAGCTCGACATGTAGTAACATCAGCCCCTTGAAACACCAGAATTGTCTATTGGAAGTGATGCCTCTGTTCACTGACTAGAGACAAAGCCTGGAAAACTCATACGGACGACCAAAGTCACCCTTATGACCCTGATGTACAACCAAGTTACCACAGTCTAAGCAACAGAAGCCCAGCTGTAGTGCTTATACGTGCTCTCAGTCTGCAAATGCAGCATGATAGGAGTTACTTTATCCTACAGTCAGTGAGAGTTACACTAAATCCCATTGTGTCACATTTGCCATAGATAGAAAATAAAATACACACTGATGGTTGTCACTGTTCAACTTGCTAAGTTATAGCAACTCAATAGATGTTTAATAGGTGCACAAACACAGCCCAAGATGCTTCACATCATAGGCATTGATGTAATACAACCAATGATGATGTCAACAGAGAGTGTTGCTACACGTACAACATGGACATGCTTGCTCTCAGCACTGTGGGCCAAAGAGGAAAAGGATTCAAAGATTGCTTCTCACCCAAAGACATTTCAAGAATGTCAGTGGACAGAAACAGAGAAATTTAACAAAATTTTGATGAATCTGTACATTAGCAGAGGCACATCAGACTGTCATTTCCACGAACACTATAATTTATTATGCTTTAAAAGCCTTTAATAATACTATTTACATGCTGAATATTTTAAATTACATAACTGGGTACATATATCGATCTCCTGGCACAAAGAACCAATCTATTTTAACACCCTGAAGCACAAAACTCATCCCTGAAAATCTCTTGCTGCAAACCACAAGCTACTCAAATTCCTATCAGAAAAAGAGAGTTTATTATGAAACTTATATATATATATATTTTTAGTCATTACATATACACACAGATAACATAAACCAACATCCTTTTTGACTGTTGTGTTTTGCGCAATCCTGCATTTTAAAAATGGCAAGGTTTATGCTTTCATCTCTGTTTTCCATTTGAGTACCCCAGATTTACTGCATTCTGAGAGTTAAACTATACAACAGTTAAAAGTTAATTTTCTTTCCTGCCCCTAAAAAACAAACAACAGAAGAAGGAATTTAACCTCATATCCTCACTCTGAAATTAGCTCTATTGTCAAAAGATGACAGCTGTATCCTGATCTCAAGAATTTCGTGTTGGAATTAAGCAGCATTTTTGAAACCATTGTGTTACTTCAAACAGATCCATAATGGTCCCTCAGCAAACCATTTTCAGAAGACTTGTGTAAGTAAGATAAAAAGACACCATTTCTGAAGAGATGCTTTTATGGGCTAGGTCAGAGTGCTCTTTCCATGTTGTTCATTCCCAGTCGAATTTCCTAATAGCCTATCTCCTCAGCTAACAGATGCCCAGCCTCATGTCGGAACCAGATCGAGCCACCACTGAGATGATATCCAGCTCCTTTCTTATTGAGCCGTTTCCCTAGCAGATGGTGCAATGCTGCAGGCACACTCCTTCCTGTTAATTACCAGCCTTCGCTACAGATGGAAATGTCAGTCAGCCTCACAGGTCCTGGTTCCTGCCATTGCCTCAGTCCATAGCCCTCTACCTAGGCAAGATGCTGCCAACACACACCATGTGTTTTGTGACTGCTGACTAGGCAGGCAACAAAAAACAACTTAGTTCATGAATATTCATGGAGGAATGTTTAGAGTTCTGTTCATCTGCAATGCTTATAGATCTGCTTAAAGGAGATTGCACTTTCCGAGGAGCCCTGTGCCCCTTGTTTTGCTATGGTGCGGGCAGATGAGTTATCAAAGTGTGTTGCTATAGTAACCTATAAAGGGCTATTAAATGTCTGTCGTTTGGAGACTTCTATAGGCACATCAGTTTCTGGCTGCCATTTTTTCCATACCTTAAGTGCCCTTTAATTATTCTTGTCCTGCAATAACAGACCAATACTCACCAGGCTGAACTGATTATCTAATAACTGTTGATTTTCATTAAAGCCTGATTACCTCATTATAAGTAACCAATATGAATTCCTTGATCTTTCCTGGTATCTAAGCACAGTAAATCCAGATAAATGAAATTCTGTGTAACCTTTATAAATTCATTAGACACATTTATTTTAATGGTTATAAAAAACCTGTTAGTAATCGAAAATATATTTTCAGAAACATTTTATATAAAGTTTGCGTTAGAAGATTAGGAAAATATCTACCATGCCTTTTTTCTTTTTCCTTCTGTCTTCTTTTTCTTTCTTTTTTTCTTTTTCTTTTTTTGTCTGGAGGTAATTCATTCTCTTGTGAGAATCTGTGCAAGTGTAATGTGTAGATATTAAAATAGCAATATGACTCAGAATGTGCCAATAATATTCTTCATTTTTTTGACTCATGACTGTTCATGAAGTGAGAGTTTAGATGTTCCAAATCAGAAAAGCAGGCATCTAGTTTATGCTAAGAACACACTTTTCAAGAAAAGGAGAATTGTATTCCATTTCCAGCATGCAGAATGAGCAATATGTACAGAAGTAGGGGATGTTTAAACAACAGTATTTTAAATCCACTCTGGGCTGATTGTTGTCAGTCTGTAAATGCTTCAGCAGCAGAGCAGGGCACCCAGAAATACCTGAGAAAGACACATGCTGTTTCTTTGAAAGAACCACAAGCCTGACCAAAAAAAAGTTCTTACAAATCAATCAAGTATACTTTTTGAGCATTGCTTCTTTCCTGCAGTTTTATCTCCATACGAGGGTGACTGTGACTGCTGAATTTCATCTCTTGCTTTGCTTATATTGTTCTAATGGTTTGGACTGTACTTGCTTTTAAATTGTTAACTGCTAAGGGATGGTGGTTTTCAAGATGCTGAAGTCCTTTCTGTAACCTAGAGAGCACGAAAGCTAGGTGAGGTTTGTTGATCCACTATATTTTTTTTTTTTGCAGAAATACATTCTGATTTTATTTTTATCTTCATTACAGTGAACCCCAGAAAGCAATGTAAGGTATTTCCAAGGTTTATTTCAATTTCTAGGTCCTACAACATTGTACTATTCCAATAGTAAATAATACAATGTAATGTTATAACCTATTCATTTCTAAAATAAATTTAGCTTTATCCTTCCAAGTCAAAAGTACAAAACATATGCTATTACCAAATTTCTGTCAGCTGCACTGGGAAACTGAAAATGCAAAATACCAAAGGGTTCAAAAGGGTATAGAAAGGGTGCAAGAGTTTGAGGATTATATTATGTGCTCATAAAAGTGAATCTTGACTTTGTAAATCACTATCTGAATCAATATGTAAGCTACCCACGCATCATTTGACTCTATATGTTGCAAACTAATTACTGGGTCTTTAAAAACAACTACAATGTGAGAGGGCACAACATTCCAACAGGCAAAGCTCAGGTCTTATGTGGGACAACCACACATCTATTAAAGCTTATGCACTCATAAATAAATACTCTTATATTCTATGCAAATTTGATAATGTTCTACAGTAACATACAAAGGGCAGCATACACTTCAATGTCCAACAGTCATCTGGCTCTCGGCTAGTCGTCAGCTTCCATACAACCAAATTTATGCTCAGTGGAAGGTGATTGCATCCCAAATTACTTTTCTCAGCCTTTCTGAACTTGCATTCTAGAGGTGCTTACTTATTTCCAATTACAGTAAACTCTTTTTGTTTTCTTAACAGGGCCACGTATGTCTTTGCTGAGACTTAAACAGCTGACACCTTGAGTTAGGTGAAGCAAATCTATTCCAAACACGCAGCAGCTCTGGCTGTATCTACACTGCAGGGCAGGTGCACTCCATGGCGACTGTTTGGGAGCGCTCCAGCTTCCTTCTAATGCATGTGCTCTTCTCACAGGGACCAGGGCACAGGGAGTAGGGTGGATATCTTATTACAGCCTCCTGCATGGATAATATATTTGCAATGAATTTCAAAGCAATGCACTAAGGTAATTTAGGTTATTGTCTCAGAGAACTGTGGGGCAGTGGTAACTCTGGTGGTGTTTTGCAGGTGGGATCTCAGCAGGCAGGCACAGTAACCTGTTGATCTGGTGTGTCCTCATCTTGGTGCCGACACAGGCACTGCCCAGCAGGGAAAAAAAGATTTTACCAAGGGTGATAAAGCTCTGGTCACCATAGTCACCAAGAAAAGCATTGTCCTTGCTGTGGATGCTGCAAGTACTATGACAGTTTAATTGACCAAGTCAGCAAGTCTCACAGCAACCCAAGGAACTCATTGCTGATTGTTTGGTTCGATTAATACAAAAGAGGTCTAAAAGCCAAATTACCACATTCCTTCTAAAAAAATATTGCTGTTATTTTTATTCTTTTAATCACTAGAATAATCTGATTGACATAAGTAGGCTACTCAGATAAATGAATGTTCAGAGACTATTCCACATTATGCCTTGTTATTTCTTTATTGCAGCAGAACCTGGGTTATATTCTTCATTGCTTCTTGGGGCCTACATATCCTGATGTTCCTTTCATCATAAGTGAAGATGGTAGCTGAGGAGGATGACAAAGTTTCTCTAGGGTAAAAAAGCAAGATTAAAAAAATAGATGGACAAAGTTAGGCATGTGTGGGTGGGAATGACATCAAGACAATCATATTTTTTTAAATTAGCAATGACACATTTCAAATTCCATCTCATTTATTAAGCCTTAAATAATTTAAGTTGTAACCACGTTCAGCCACCTGCAGCAGTGAGCTGCATTTTAGCTAATGGGAAACATGCACCCTCACATGGAAGTACTCAGGGACTGTATACATCAAGCTCTCTCACATAACATGACCAAAAGAGAGGTAAATCTTGATCAACTCATTTCTGATTATATGAAAGAACACACAAGTGATGCATTGTGACATATGCCCATTTCCATCCCATGACTACTACACTTATCCATCCCATATAGCAAGTTAGTATCTTATAACACGGTAAAGAAAATGCTGCAGAGTTCTCAGAAAAGAAAGGAAAAAGAATTAAGTAATTACAACAATTCATACAGCCAATGAATTGTACTTCCCGATTGAATCTAGCCTACCAGCCACACACTGGATCCTACATTGGTCATATATCAAATAGCTGGGTTATATCAAACTGTCACAAACATTTTCTTCAATTCTTTAAACTTTTTACAGCCCTCAGTGATTCCAGATTCACACCATCTCTTTGGTGGGTTTTGAGTTGCATGGTTTGTTTGGCTGCAATTACTGATGTAGATTTGCAAGTCTGTAGACTTTTTTTTTTTTTAAAGTGTGCTGTATTTCACCATCTAACCAAAACCATTAGAGTGCAAGTACATCCAACAGAGAAGTGCAGAATTAAAAGTGGAAACTAGGAATAATCTGCCTACCACCAGGATTTTGCCTGCAAGGACTTGACTCTTTCCTTTGCATCAAAGCAGGCCAGGAACAATTTTGTGATGAACTCTCAAGGAGATCAAAGGGAAAACTATTAAATCTCTGAACTGTCATTCCATAGTAATACTCACTTGTTACTCAAGGATGCCTACTCTGTAGGAATTGAATGAGTTTATATTGCTCAAGGAGGAGCACAGAGGAACCACATCTTGCATTACACGGTGCTGAGTAATAAACAGGTAGTGGAGAATGGGTATGATGTGCACTGAAACAGAGGATCCTCTATAGACTGGACAAACAAGATCTTGTTAAACGCCTGTGATCCCATAGATAAACAGCCCATCACCACAGATTCCATGCTGACACTTGGGGTTTAAAACACTTTCACAACCAGGGCTCCTAGGCATCAGGGTGGGGGCTTAACCCCATCCACCTAATTGCAGATAAACAGAATCCCACTTCTTTATAACTTGTTATTTTTGGCTGCCTTTGCCACCTTTTCTACTTATCCCCTTCTCAGTCTAACTGCTGCCATGGCAACATACAACCTTGCTCATTCCCAGCTGGAATGGCTAAAGAGTAGATTCTTCTGAAATCAGAAAGGACTTGCTCACTGGGTCAGCTGGTGGTCTAAGAAAAAAGTGAACAGACTTAGCATGTATCCAAGAGTGCTTGTGTTGACATAGTTTCCTTTTATTCTTCTGCACTGTGGTTAAGAACCCTGAAGTACTGCAATTACAGGTGTAGCATACAGTTTGTGAGGTCCTTAGCCTTTTATTTTACCTGTCTTCTTCAAGAATCATTACAGAGAAGAAAGTAAATCAAGATGTTTCTTCATACTGAATGGAAAACATAGCTTTCTTTCTCTCAGAATTAGAAATTTATATGAGCATATACGTGTGCATGTATATGTCTGTAATAAAAAATACAACAGCAAAGGAAAGTTGCTTGGATCGTAAATGGATCCAAGGAATGGATTATGGAAATGGAAATGCCAAACAGGCATTTCCAAACAGCCAAATGCTGTTAGGAAATGCCAAATATATGGGCATCCGTCCCTAATTCTGTTTCTGACATCCTTTCAAAATACTGGACAAGGTCAGATTTTCACGGGAACTTTCAATACCATTTACAGATAGGGCCAAATTAAGGCTGTCTGGAGATCCCCTAATCCACAGGACTTGGACTTTGCAGCCTAATCAATTTTTTTTTAGGAATACTTTTGCATACATTTTGATAGAGAAAGGGTAGAATGCAACACTCTCATATACCAGAAAATCCTGATCATCCAGTACCACAGCACAGACTATCAGTGTCTTATATCTGTCCAGGACATCAGCTTGCTGTCCCTCAGCAACAGGGCTCCCTTCCCAGAAAGTTGACCAAGGATGAGGTGGTCATCTTGACACTATATGATGATTGCAAGACATGAAGATAAGAAAGTCTGGGTCACTATCAACCACAAATGGCAACCAGACTTCCCCTTTGGTGTTCCCAGAACAGTGCCGTTTGCCTCAGTTCTCCTGCTGCTTTTTTGGTAATGTCTTGCATTAGGTTCTCTGGAGTTCCAAGATTGCAGAAATCATTAACATTTTCCTGGAAAAGCTAAGGACACAGCAATGCTCAACACCACACAGCTCAGCCAATCTGTGTGGAATTTCATAATGGAAAGGAGATATACTACTCTCACCTGTAGAGATATCACATGCCAAATTACAAAGCCTTGCAATGGAGATATTAGAATTTCTCAAAGCAAAGGCGACAAAGATTCCTTTAGATGATCTGGAGAGTGAGATTTCCTGGCACTCCTTCCTTAAGGATTACTGAAGACTTCCAGACTCTTGCCTTCTCAAGCAAGCACATCATATAAACTCTTCCAGAAGCTGATGAAAGTGTATAATTATTTTGCGGCAATAGCCGAGGCTGTGGTTGAGAAAATTATAATTTTTTAATAAAGGCTGCTCTAATTTGGTTCAAGGTTTGCTAAAAGGTATGCAGATACCTAGAAAAATAACAATGGGGATCAGTACATGTCCAGAGATGGCCGGCTGGGACAAAGGACTAAAGGTCTAGCATTTGGGTTGTCCAACATGCTCTGAGCCATATGATGTGAGACAGACTGTGTAGCCCTGCAGCCTGTTCACCATCTCCATATAATAGTGTCTACCTGGCTCTCACTCATACAATCGAAATATCAAATATGCTCACTTCTCTAGGCATATGTCCGGAAAGGCTGTGACTTTTTTCTTTGTCCTTGGAGTCCCCTTTTATTTTGTGAATACCGTTCACAATCTCAGTTTCTCAAATGGATTTCCATAATTTCTTTCCCTATGTTTCAACACTTTTCCCCAGGACTCATTTTCCTCTCCATACTTCTGTAGAACTGAGACTGTATTATCTGTTTTTTGTGGGTTTATATTTAGCTTGCCAACTACTAATTACTGTGAAACCATTTTCTTGTATGTCTTCCACTTCTAGCATTAAGGTTTTTCTTCCTAGTATGTCCCAGGAAGTAGTTCTTTCCAACCCAACGTAGGTCTTGAGTAAATGAGAAAACAGCTAGAAGGATTTGCTGTTTCTAGCAAAGATTATTGATCTCGTTTTAACTTTTTCACTCGATTCTGGAGAGTATCAGCACAGTCTTGGTTAAGCAGTAGTCCACCAGGACATGTAAAGTACTTTGTAAATTATTGCAAATGAATTGAGAAATTAAGATTTACAAGAACTCTTAAAAATACAATTTAAACAACAATTCTGCAGGGTCTTAGAATGTGAAAGCAGAGGGGAAAAAAGCATAACTAGATTCCTGAACCAGGACTCCAGTAGTTTGGGGTTAGCTTCTCATTCCATCACAAACTTTCAGTGAACCTTTGTGTAAGAGATTTATTTTTCCATGCTTCATCTTCTCACTGCAAAATAGGGATAATACTTCCTTTTGCCAATACTTTATTTCTCTTGTGCATGATGAATATAAATTATTTGGGGACAGGATTGTTGGGTTGTGATTCATACCACTTAACTTCATATTTCTACAATGCTGATGTGTACGTCAAAGGCAAGGTTTGTCAATGGAAAGGGAGGGAACTTAGGGAAGTTACTGGTTCATTATTACAGAAACCTCCTTTAGGAATGAGTCATCCAAGAAATACATATTGACTATACATATGGACCACTTCAGATACCCACTTTTAGTCGGACCTAAGTCACTTTGCTGTCCCAAATATGCGTTTGTGTAAAATACAATGTCTATATGTATACAGTATACAATGTATACAATGGCTATATATGTCTTTACTTAATTCCTATTCTGAACAGATGTGTGACTTATTATAGTTGAGTCTACTTCAAGCAGTAAGGTTTCCTCAAGAGGACGATCCATGAAAACATCTTGACACAAAAGTTTTGATCCTTTCTTTTTCTTTTTTTTAAAATCTTTTTAAAACTGCAGGAGAAAATGACTGATTATGGCTGTTAAAGTGCTTTGTCTGCTTGTGGTTAATTAGCAGGTGTCATTTCCCTGAAGTAGTGTGAATTATTCTAATGTAGGGGTAAAACTTGAAAATAATGAAATTATTCGACTTGTTTACATTCAGCGACAGACAAACTAAATTTGCCTAATTATGGTTCTACTTTTACAGGGTTGGGTTGAGAGTTCAGTCCTAATGTTTGCTGGATTTATGTTCTGCTTTGGAGAAAATGTGGACAATGAACAGATACCTTTTTTAAACTAAAAGAAAAAATTCGAAAACAGACAAGCAGAGAAAGATTATAAGAATGAGCCAGGCAGGGGAGGAAAATAATAATTATATAAATAAAACTCTGCTAATAAAATTTTACTAATAAAACAATCATTTGCCATCTTCTGAATGCAGTTCTTTTAAATGAATCAAATTTTTATTTTCTAAATGTATTAGCAATTATCTTTTTGAATACTGCATAATATAAAAACATTTATCTGTACCATAGCTATGCATTTCTTCCAGCTACACTATCATATTCTAAAAATAAAAGAATATATGAAAAATATCCTTTGTTTAAATGACAAGAGGGTAGCTCAGAAACTTCGCAATCTCCTTTCTCAAAGTCAGAAAATCTCAAGCGCATTTATTTGCCTACCATGTGTTAGGTTTTCTTCTTTAATAATGCAATGGATTCAGTCACTGACTGTTTCTCAGAGCTGTATCTTCTTGAACTGACAATCCCAGTCCTACTGCCTTCTTCTTTCTACATTTTCATTTCTGCCTTTGCCATTTCATGTGATCCTTTCTCAGTGCATGAAATGGTCTCCTGCAACAACTGAAGAGTTATTTAGCTCCCTGCATGTTTTGTCCAGCTTATTGCTTTATTCTATCAACAGTTAAATATTAATATTCACCTCAGAGGTGAAAAGGCTTTTATATATATGTTGCAGCAATTTTTATTACTCTAAGAGGTGGTCTGTTTTTAACTGTGCCATCAGGAATTACGTATTCATTGGCAAATGCAGTCAGATATGGATTATTTATTTTTTTTTCAGAGCTCAGGAAGGCCTGATATAAGCCAGGTGTGATTCTTTTTTCCTTTTTCTTTTTTTATATAGGATAAATGTTGCTTAGAGAGCATTCTGTGTTAGGATGCTTTCACCTCTGTCCCCTCACTGACAGTAACAGACGGAGAGCTCTCCATGAAGCTTTTACCCTTCCTCTAACTTGCCCATCGAAGATACTGCTCCTGTGTTTGTGATCACAAGTTAATGTCAGTTGATTGCTGCTTCCTTAGGGTACGTTATATCTTCCAAGAATTCTAAACTCTCCTATTTCTTCTGCAGGAACTGCGTACTGTATCAGCACACAGGACAAGATTGTCTTATGTCAGAAGAGGTCTCTGTCCAAACAGACAAGACATTGAGTGGGTGTGATTTGTTGGAGGCAACACAGCAAGTTAGTGTTAGAGGAAAAGAAAAAACAAAGGGTGGAATTAATCTTAGTTGACTTTAGATGCCTACATCTGAACAAGTTGCCTGAAGTTCATTTATAGTTAATAGACAGAAATAAGCAGAGAATAGGACATCGTTTAGCTGACCTATATTAGATACCTACTTTTAGATCAGATGAAACAGACCTGGAAATGCCCATTTCTTTCTATCAGCAGTAAAAGGATTTTAGACAACTACTAGTTCAGATACATTTTACTCTCTATGGATGGTTAAGTGAATCTCACCTGGTATTCTATTCTTTATGCCAGTGCTTTAATAAGAAAATCATATTGTTTATGGCAATAGTTTTCTTAAACTTTTTATATACTTGTTGGGTTTTTTTCTTAACAAATGCACCTTCCCTTCCTTATCCACAAGTTATGTTTTCAAGCAGGTTATTCCTTTAAGCTTAATAATGGTAAATCCTTCAATAATCTTTCAAGCAAGCCTTTCACTGAACTTAGGGTAGCCAAACTGATCAAGCCAGTATCTTACTGAATCTACACAGATCATTTCCTTTTCCATCTCCTGTTCCATTTCTAGCAAGCCGGGATAAAAAGCATGCTGGCCACATAAATGAAAAACCCTTTCAGTAGAATTTTTGTGAACATTTTTTAAACAACCAAATCTTTGCCTTAAAAATATCAGCAGAATTAGAAACAGTTTTCTTTATAAGAAAGAAAAAACCTCACATTTGGAAATGGCTTCTTAATAAAATAAACACCAAATTAATTTCACAAGAGGCCCTTTCTGTGTAAAGCTGCCTCTTTCGCTGTGGTGCTGGTGATAAGTATTCTTTTAACATGGAAATTACCACTGTGGAACTGCCAGTATGCGATCTCAGATCACTCTTTTGGCTTTGAAATTCAAACCTAATAGAAATCCTGCCAAGTTATTCAATGCTAGAATCCAAGAAAACTTAGCCCCATGTTAAGCTATTGCTAATCAAGAGCTGTCCCTCGACACCTGAATGGGTGGATTCCACAAAGAAAAGAAAGGAGAGGTGTCTTTGCAACTTTGCTCAGTTTGCTGCCCAGCTGCAGCAATTTTGTTCTATAAGCAGTCAAAAAAGAATAAAGTGAAGAAAGCAGCTGTATGGGATTATAGGCACATTTGCAAGATGCTCCATGTGTGGGTTTTTCCCCCCCCTTTAAATGCAGTGTGAGTGCAGTGTGACTAATTATACCAGAGAGGAAAGCAGAAGCTCTCTAGTTAAAGTATTTGGGTAATCATGTTTACTGCAGGGAAAGTACGTCTGCATTAAATAAGTCAAAACATGGTGCGTAAAATGTGGAATGACTTTGTAGGCACTGCAAGATAGAGGAAGATGTAGAAATGATATAAGTCTCATTTGTCCAACTAGAAGCACTACCAAAAAAGATAAACCATCTGCTTCAACTAACTCAGCTCCACTTGAAAAATGTTAATTGTACAAGAGGAGGAGGTTTAAACTTATTTCAAAAAAAAAACCAAAACAAAACTTTGTCAGCTAGCAGGTTGCTAAGTGGTTCGACAAAAATGATACTACCCACAACTTGGTGATGAGGCAACAAGGACTGGTTCTGCCCCTTCCATGTCTCAATTTCTATTTCTTTGGTGCTTTAGGTAGGTGCCATCTGCCCCAGTATACCAGGCAGCAAATTTTTAGTCAGGGATGCAGATTCCTTCAGTTACTTATTGTCCTTCAAATCCATCTTAAAATTCTCCTTTGCCACGATGCCTGCCAGAGATTGGCCGTGGTTCGGCAGACAATGTGCCGAGATCACCGTCTCCCCTGGTGACCTAATGTGGTTTCCTTGTGCTCTGCCTCTGTCTGCTTGTTTGTGTCCACCTGCTATTTTTTCTGGAACAGTTAGATGGCTAGCTGTTCAAAAATGTTTTCCACTAGCTGTTAGTAAGGCAGAAAAGACAAAAGGGCAATAAACAAATTTGGGTTTTCTTTGGAGCAAAGTTGGAAGCACTTATACAGCACGTGACTGAAAAAAACACTTGGTTGCAGGATTAAATCTGGGTCTATCAATTTAATCCTGCAACCAAGAGTCCTGAAAGAGCCAGGAAAACAACTTCTGGCCTTGTTAGTTTTTGTTGCATCTTTGAATAGCAGAGAAATTATAAGTGGAAAAGTTGGGGCAATATTTAAAAGGGCAAATGAAATGACCTGGATAAGCATAAGCTAGCTGGCCTGAATCTAATTCTGGGCTAAATAATGAAAACATATGTGGATATAATTGAGAGGGAATTAATTCATAGGTATATAATATTTATGATTTTATGTCAACATATTTTTATGGAATACAATATATGAGAACAAAAGGGATTCCATTATTTGAGTGAGATTATAGTTTGGCTGATACAGACAATTGCATAAATGTAATATATTTGAGATTTCTGATTTAACTTTCTGATATTAAAAAAAACAAACAATCAACAAAACATAGGCATATGTTACGTATATTGGGAACCAATATACCAAGAGCCAGTGAAATCATTGGATGTATGAAAGTGATGGCATGAGTAAATTAGAGGATTTATTTTACCTTGGAAAACAAAACAAAACTAATGGATCAATACTGCATCAATTTCTGGGCTTCATATTATCTATAGGACTATAAAGTAACAGTACAAGGTTTTAGATAAGCATGATGACTATCCTTTTAAGTCTGCAAAGAATTCATTCAAGAGTTAGTCTCTTTCATTTCTCGGAAGGAATGAGAGATGACCTGAGTGCTATGCAGAAATACATTGCTGGGTTGATGAAGTTCTAGATAATCTTAAATTCATTATTCCTTAAATTTCACATATTCTTTACATTTGAAAATCCAGTTCTATTTATCTAGAGAAGAAAGGCATAACACGAATCAATAGCTGAAAGTTCACATCACAGAATTTCCAGTTTGAAATCACATACAATTGTTTAGGGGGAGAAAAAATAATCATGTGAAAAAAATACCAGATGAAGAATCAACCATATGTCAATATCTTGAAATCAAAACTACATGGAAGTTATGTTTTAATAATTTGGTTTTCTAGAGGGATATATAGGTGAAATTTTACAGCCTGTTTAATGCAGAATGCCAGACATAATACAAAATGGAGCTTTACAACACCAAAAGAAATGAATGAGTTCATTGTTATTTTCCACTAAAAATGAGGGTTTAGATACTAGAAGATTTGTGGGTCCTGCAACCCCAATTTTAGATACAGGCTTGCAAGCAATTTCATTGCTTGTCTGATAGCAAGGTGTTGCAAGTCATCCTTTTTTCAGTAAAAAATGCTTTAAAATCTTCTCTCAGCAGTAAGGGTTAGCATGTCAAAACTGGAAAAAGAAAGATTTCAGAATAAAATGAAAACATTTTGTATTAGTGAAATAAGAAAAAAAAAAACAAGGAAGAGATTAGTTTCTTGTATTAATAGAGTAGATCTTTTTTGACCATAACTAAGTTCAAGTTTTCAAGGGTATTTTGACATATTTACAAACTGACCAAAAAAAAACTTTTTTCTTTTTCTTTTTAACCATTCCTTTAGTTCCTGTGCTTCCCACACCTCACACAAACATATCACATAGATTTTAGTTGAGAGCTAGGTCTTACAAAAAAGAAAATCCTGCTGTAATGGTTTTCACAGGCTGAATATCACAACCCTGACCAGCTGTAGAGGGGACGGTAAATAACCTGTGTGTGATCTTTAGGGAAAAAAATCAGTGACAAATTTTCAGCCCCAGTCATTGTTTTACATCTGGCTATGTTTCCAAGGATATCTTTCTGTTTTAAAAGAAATCCTTTACCAGTAATACTGTATTCTTTTCTTTTTTCTCCTATAAAAGAAAGCTTAGCTTCCAAAAACATATGAGTATGCATGTTAAAATACAATATTAGCATGCTAGCTATATGCTAAAATTCACCAGATTGCACACTAATATCTCCTGTGACTTATTTGGACAAGGCATTTGTACAATGGTCGCTTGCAAAATGTTAAGAAAAATATCAGCATTTATGTCCAGACCTCAGCAAAAGCAGTTGGGCTCCAGCCCTGCAGCACATTCACAGCAAGAAACGTAAAGTTTCATGTCTTTATAGACTGGAATATATTCTCAAAGAAACCTCTTGTTAAACGTCCCTCATATCTTTTTGCTGGCCTTACTCTTTGTGGTGCGATTATAAGGAAAAGAGGCCAGTTGAGGATGGGGAGGGGCAATAAAAGCTTCTTTCACATCCACACTGAAAAATGCTATGATGGGCTTCTGGAGCTATAATGACCAAACTCCACTACCCCACATTATGACCACATTGTTATAATGGTCTACTAGTATATCAGGAAAAATGCACAGCTGGAAAAAACCTCTCTGATGACATCTGGCACATGGATTTGCATGGAAAGTCAAGGCAAAGAGTAGTGCCAAAATTCTTAACAATACTCACTATGTCCGAATGACAAAAAGGGAACATACATACATAAAAGGATTAGCTTCCTTGCAATCTAGTTCTCAGCTAGGAATACGGTTGTTCTTAGGCATTCAACCAGGAACACAATACAAAATGACTCCACCAGCATGGAGACAGAATTTGGAAGTTTCACAGAGCAGAAGTATACTCTGTTTCATGTTGAAAACACACTGTGCAGAAAAATCATGTAATTCTGCAGTGCAGAGAATTGAAATCTGAGGCCCAACAGGAATTGTGACTTGGTTCCAAGAAAGTGCGGGTGGCAAGAGGAAGGTATTACTGAACTGCATATCTGCCTAAACAATACAGTAAGGATAGCATTTCTTTGCTATCTGCTGTGCTGTTAAAATCAATTTCTCTTTTTTTCTTTTCTTTTCTTTTTTTCTCTGTTCACCTCAATCAGATTCTATTACAGATTCTGTTTAAAATGTTGATTGCTGCACTGGAAAAACATAGCTAGGAGATTGGAGACTTAGCGGGTGTTAAAAAACCTGGCTGGTTGACATGAAGATAGGACAAAAATGGACAGGAAGTTTAACTGGGACCTTTTTTCTTAAAACCTATGGTACCTGCATGACCAGAAATTTTACTTCATGAAGAATTACTTTCTTGTCTAGCTAGCAATCAAGAATTTCTTCTTACTGTAAATTATTTTTTTATAACTTTTTTCAAGCTGCATCTGAAGAAAACTGAGATTCAAGTTTCATGTGGAAGAAACCTAAACAAGAGAAGTCACACATTTGCTCTCAGCAAAACTGCACTCGGCAGTTCTAGATTCAGATTTCTGCTCTAACACATTCAAAGCAGAAATCTGAGCCTATACCTTGTATATACTGAGTCCTGTAATCACTTAATGTACTGTGTCTGTCCTTCTACCTTGTTTCCAACCTACTTTTTCTATTTTATCATTTATGAAAACTATTATACCTACTAAGACAGAAAGTATCCTAAAGTTTAGCACACTTACCTGTGAGACCATGATGTAGGGAGTGAAGCTGGATCACTGGGGTATTCTTCAGAGTCTCCACATGAGGTAAGAGTCATGTTAGAAAAGAGAGGCGACTGTATAAATAGCTTTGCAACATAAACAAAGCAATTCACCTTGGACAGTACGTAGAGATGTTGCTAGTAGATTTTTTTTGTAACACTGGAAGGATTAAATAAAAAAAGTATGACTGATTTTGTCCAGATAGTTTTATGCTTACTTTATACAGGTTTATTTATATAGTCATAAACCAAAGAGGATTACAGTTGCAAAAGTTAACTTCTCAGCACGTAGGATGGACAGGAATCACTCAATGCATAGCTGTTTGATATACATTTTACCCTCCTTGCTCCCTTACTTCCTTATCCTTGTTCTTTTAACCACCCTACTTCAATCCTTTTGTCCGTCTTTTTCTGAGGGAACAAGCTATGATAATTCAATATTTTTGCACATAATAGTATCAAGCAAGTAAAAATGCAAGGTGAGTAAGGTAGCATTCACCTGCCCTGAGTCTCAGGTCCCTGTTACAATCACTAGAGAGAAGTAAGCATCCCCAAATTCATTTTGTCCTAAGGTAGGCTAAACACAGAGATCCACTGAAGGTGTCTGTGTTCATTAATTAAAATAGGTGCCAGTATCGACTAACTAGATTTAGACATCTAGATGCTTAGACCTTTAAAGTAGGGTGAGATTCATTGACAGTGGCCACGCTTAAAGGGCTACTTTTAAATGACTTCCCTAGCCTTGCAGGTCTTTGGGGTAGTGACAGAGTCCAATTACTCAGCGAAAATGCCACTGATCCACCCCAAAACCATCTTTCTCTATTCCCAACTTCTAACTTTGGCCACAGCCACGGCAGACAGCAGCCCAGTCTGTTGCATTAGTTCATCTCTGTGTCAGGTCTGCTTTCAGCACGGAAGGGGAGTGAGGTCTCCTGGAAAACAAGCATGCAATCCTGCAGCTATGGGTCAGAAGCAAGCCTGGGGAGAAGCAGCAAGTCAGGAATGCCTCTCGCCTGTGCTTCAGCACACACTGTTGGCACAGCTGCTTTCGTGTGTGGTTTTCTAATGCTCTTCAACAAAGCTAGCTGAAAAGAAAGCAAAGCCATCATGTGACACTATTTTGACTTTGCTGTGAGTCAGCAGCTACTTGAGAACTTTATATCTACTGCAGAGACCTCTTCTATGTGCAAAAACTGTGGTAACTGAGAATGCATTGACTTACACTTTGTGGGTCTGTTCTTGTACTCTTCCCCAGGCATTTACTGCTGGCTGCTGGAGGAGACAGGATATTGGGTTAGGTGGTCTGACCCAGCAAAGTCAGTCTGATGTACTTACCGTTAATAGCGGCAAATCTGCTAGAGGTTTCATGAAAATTGCTGGCAGCAGAGAAATGGTAGGGCTCAAGATTCTCTGGCTTTGCTGCAGACTTGAAGGGAGTAAATGCTGACGCACACAGAGCTGCCGGCCACTTCTAGCTCTCCTCTGTCTCCCTGCCCAAGCGCCTTGTTCCAGCATTAGCCTCCAACCTCAGCCAGTTTCAGATACCATCTCCCTGCCCAAGCGCCTTGTTCCAGCATTAGCCTCCAACCTCAGCCAGTTTCAGATACCGTCTCCTGCTCCAGTCAATTGCTGCTTCTGCTGCAAGTTTCCCATCCAAGCTCCAGCACTAGGATGCTAATGCTAGTACTGAGCTCCCAGGCCCAAATGACACATCTTCACTCAACCATTCTTCTCTCACTTGTAGCTCCAGCACCCAGTCCAGCAGCCATGACTACTTCCTTATTGCTTTTACCAGACGGCTCCCACAACAGCAGGAGAGCAGCATTTACCAAAAAAGAAAAAAAAAGAAAAAGTGTCTTATACTCTTTACTGGTGTATAGTAAGCCCTGCTGCAGAGGTTTCTTATGCATGGGTTTGTCAGAATGTGTGAGTGACTGGAGCACAGCTACTGTCTGTGGCATCCTTAGGGTCTGTAGCTGCAGTCTAAGATTTCTCTAGTGGGAGTCTATGAACTTACTGTGCAGAGTGGGATGTGTATAGCACCCTTCTTACTTTTACTCCATCTTGTCTGAGTTTCTCCAGTCAGAAAAGTTAATTATTAGAGTTTTTGTTCAAATATAGTCTAGTACCAGAACCTACCCTTCCCTTTTTTTTTTTTTTTTTTTTTTTTTTTACCCTTAATGTGTTCACTCTAAGGAAAAGATAAAGACCAAAACCTCAAAGCTGTGGCCACATTAGGGTTCCATCACACTGATATTTTTCAAATATACATTTCTGGCTAAATTTGAAAAGCTCTTGTAAACACAGAAATTGTCACAGATGTAAAACCACCTCTCTTCTCACCAGCCCTCTTTCCCTAATCCTGCTTTACAATACTTTTAGCTCCAGCTTATGTGAATTCGCCTGACATTCCTAAAGCACTACCTTTTTTCATGGTAAAATTATTTATTTTTGTTTTAGCAAGTTCTGAAAAATAGCCAGATATTTTGATTAGAACTTTTCAAAATTCTCCATCTTAAGGAGGCACTCAATATGAGAAATTTCAGCCCAAATAATTCAAATTTTGTAAATATATAAAAAACCCAAGCCAGGGCCAGATAATGATAAATATCAGGCTTTCTTGACAGGCAATGTTACCAGCCACCAGTATAATTTTATGAGATAGGATTTGAAAGGGCTATCAAGCATTGGAACAGGCTGCCCAGGGAAGTGGTTGAGTCACCATCCCTGGAAGTATTTAAAAGACATTTGGATGAGGTGCTTAGGGACATGGTATAGTGGTGGTCTTGGTAGTGTTAGGTTTACGGTTGGACTCGATGATCTTAAATGTCTTTTCCAACCTATACGATTCTGTGATTCTGTGAACCTGAGGTTTTCCCTAAAAACAGTGTGATGAATAATCAGGTCTGAGAGGAGGAAAGGGAAATCACAATTGTTTCCTTGCTGGAACTGAGCCACTCACGATAATTTATGCTTTATCCTTCATTTCATCCAGTGATATCAGCCTTCCATCAGTCCTATCCACTACAGCTTGAAAAACCCTGTTTCAAGTGAATCCCATTCAAACCCAAATGGCGAGGCCAGGTGTTCAACTTAAGAGCAGTAGCTTTAGAATTCCTGACTTTTGCTTTCAGAAAGCCCCACAGAAGACAGCCCAATTATTATTGTTGTTGTTATTATTCAAAAACTAGTTCTGAGAAATACTTTAAATAACAGAGGAAAGCAAAAATGTTAATCCTCTTACATAACACAAATCCCAGATGGCCTTGTTCGGAGGGGAGGAAGATGCCATAATAGCAGTCACCATTATCAATTGTGCTCGGTGACAGATGTTAAAACGATGCAAGTGCTTGTGCTCACTCACAGAACTTCAGTAAGTCTTTTTTTGTCATATTTCCCACAGAATAAAATCATAAATAAATAAAAAGTCATGCACAGTCAAGCACTAATCTTCACTGCAAGTGCACAACTCATTCTAAATAATACTTAAGTAAAGCTATTACAGTCTCTTCATTTGCAATTCTGCTCCTTAACTAGAGAAAACTGCCACAGTAGCAGTACTGTCCTGTAGATCTTGATTCCTTAGCTCTCCATCACTCTATAATATAATCAAAATGTAGTACTGATTACTAGTGATGCCTATATTAGTCCCTCCACCTACTGCATCACAGACTACTTTTACATTAAAATGGAAACAGCTTGCCTTCGCTAGCCCTAAATTGCTTCAGATTAACGGCAGGTTCATGTCACATAAAGAGTGCACAGGTACTCATTTCCCAGAGGATTTTGTCACAGGGATAACTTCATAGTTAAGGATGACAGGGCTGCAGAGGAAGGTGGAGGGGGTACCCATCTGCCAGGGGGCACCATTTACTTTAATAAAACATCCTGAGAGCCTGCATAGAAATGCTCACTTAGCAAACCTACAGTGCATGAACAGAAACTTATATATAATAGCTTCATTCTCCTATTTTACTAGTCTCTGTTGAGAGTGTGTGAGGAGCTGGGCTTGCTTGGTCCTTGTCAGTTCTCAGAATAATGTTACCAAAAGTCACCATGAACCAGGCACCAAACAAAACCAAGCAGAACTTGTTGTATATGATGTTACAAACAAATCTGGGGACAATCTGAGGTCAATACAAGAAACCTCCTTGGACCCCTCTTGGACCTCTCTTGGACCCTCTCCGATTCCCATAACTCTGAAACCACTGTTTCCTGTCCTTTTCCCAGGGATTCTTGAGAATGACAGAAATTTCCCCCATTGCACTTCCTCAGGCACAGATGCTGCTGTAAAACAGTGCTTGTTGCAGGTGTCAGTCTCTCCCAAAGAGCCAGGGAGGAGCTGCTGCCCCACAAGGCAGTGGTATGTGTTTGCTCATCAGCTGTCCTAGGAAAACTAGGAACAGTTTCACAGCTGTCCTGCAACTGCCCCTTAAGAAACATCTACTCAGTGTGTTACTCCTGATCCACCCCATCTCCCCTAATGCAGAGGTAAATGCAGATATTCTAAACTATATGTATTAGGGACAAAAAATATCCCTAATCCTCAAAGGAGGCTGAACCCTCTTACTCCTTGCCCCTTTCTATAGCAACCACAAATATCAGGGATACAGGCCTTCCAGGCATGCTATTGGTCTGCGTCTGCATGTGTGCAGGGATGAATTTATTAAAACATGCCTCTGAGAACCATATCTGTACCAGTGGAAAAAATATCCAAGAAAGCAGTCTCACTAATGCATGAGATTTGGCTTGTAGAAATGAACTGTTCTTAGATTTGAATCACAGTCACTCCTCTTCCCGTTTCATTGCCTGCCCATTGCAATAATCATGAAAAAAATGCTCCCAAGCACCAAGGCAGGAGCAGAATTTAAGCACAGAACAACAAAATTATCCCATTAAGCTGTGCAGACTATAGCCCCTTTACTGCTCTTCCTTTGTCTCCTACTCTTCTACATGTCTTCTGGTTCCTGCAAATAAACACAGGCAGTGCAGCACCCTGTACATCACCTGCTTGGGAAGGGATTCTTTCAAAGGCTGAGCAGGATGATGGCAGTGGGCTCCTCCCGACCCCACTGGCAGCCCACTGAAGTGCTGAATGCTCCCAGCCATGAGGGTGACTGTAAGAAGCAAGGTCATACTCAGTGAGGCAATGGTGAGGTCCCCCCTATTTCTCCAGCAAGCCCAGAAAAGGCTTTTTGCTTAGCCTCATTTCATCTTCCCTTGCAGAGCAATCATTTATTCAAACTACAGTTTTAAATGTCTCCTCAAAGAGTTAACTTATTATAAACAATCATGAAAGAAAATGCCCGTTTACACTCAAATTACAGAGAAGTCTGTTGTCTTTATCAAGTCTCAAGTGTATTTGCACTTAAAAGCTCCCCCCCCAACTAGAAACAATAGTGCAGGTGCATTGCCCTTCAGTGTACAATGTATTTATCCTGGGAGGCAGGAAGTTGGTTTCACACCTGTTTCTTCTTTTTATTTGTTCTTGGCCTGGCTAATTTGACGAATGTCATGATTGGTACAGCTGAGGCTGTCAGAAAGAATTACCACTTTGTAACATGACGGCCTAATTCTGGCAGTTCAGATTTTACAATGATTTGCCTTTTGTTCTTTCTTTCAGTAGCGGTTTGTTTTCTGTATTGCACACAGACCGAATCTGATCAGTAGTAACAAAAAATGTAAGAATAAAATAGGCTGCTTTATTAGATGACTAGCCATTTTTTATATTATGCTATAAAGGTTTTAAAGACAATGAGGTTAAGTCTCAGATATGGTAAAAAAGGGTTTGCCATGGGCTGAAATAAATGCTATCCTGCAGGAATTCATGACCTAGAGTTCGCAAATTTTTTGGTCAGAATTCAAGGGACTACTGAAAATTGAGACTCTGTTTTCACATGAATTTTAAAGAAATAACAAGATAGAATCATAGAATCATTTAGGTTGGAAAGGACCTGTAAGAGCATCAAGTCCAACCATTAACCTAATACTGCCAAGTCCACCACTAAACCATGCCCCTAAGCACCACATCTACACATCTTTTAAACACCTCCAGGGATGGTGACTCAACCACTTCCCTGGGCAGCCTGTTCCAGTGCTTGACAACCCTTACAGTGAAGAATTTTTTCCTACTATCCAATCTAAACCTTCCCTGGCACAACTTCAGCCCATTTCCTCTCGTCCTATCGCTTGCTACCTGGGAGAAGAGACCGACCCCCACCTCCCTACAACCTCCTTTCAGGTAGTTGTAGAGAGCGATAAGGTCTCCTCTCAGCCTCCTTTTCTCCAAGCTAAACAACCCCAGTTCCCTCAGATGCTCCTCACAGGACTTGTGCTCCAGACCCTTCACCAGCCTCATTGCCCTTCTCTGGACACGCTCCAGCACCTCCATGTGTCTCTTGTAGTGAGGGGCCCAAAACTGAACACTGTATTTGAGGTGTGGCCTCACCAGTGCTGAGTACAGGGGCACAATCACTTCCCTAGTCCTGCTGGCCACACTGTTTCTGACACAAGCCAGGATGCTATTGGCCTTCTTGGCCACCTGGGCACACTGCTGGCTCATATTCATCTGGCTGTCGACGAACACCCCCAGGTCCTTTTCCGCCGGGCAGCTTTCCAGCCACTCTTCCCCAAGCCTGTAGCATTGCATGGGGTTGTTGTGACCAAGTGCAGGACCCGGCACTTGGCCTTGTTAAACCTCATACAGTTGGCCTTGGCCCATCGATCCAGCCTGTCCAGATCCCTCTGTAGAGCCTTCCTACCCTCAAGCAGATCAACACTCCTGCACAACTTGGTGTTGTCTGAAAACTCACTGAGGGTGCACTCGATCCCCTTCTGCAGATCATTGATAAAGATATTAAACAGAACTGGCCCCAAAACTGAGCCCTGAGAGGAGAGGGGAACACCACTTCTGATCGGCTGCCAACTGGATTTGATTCCATTCACCACCACTCTTCGGGCTTGACCATCCAGCCAGTTTTTTACGCATGATGTGGTAGATATTTAGTAACCATATATCCATTTAGGTTTTAACTTTATTACCAGTCCTCAATTTTTTTAACCTAAATCAAAGTGGGCACTTTCAGGAACTGTATTATCATGTTGATGACCACTTAGACTCTGCAGTTGACAGCTAGAAATTTTTCTCTAGAAGTAAGTCAGCTGAACCTGAGAAAGAACAATTTATGCAATTAATTTTTATTTTTATTTTAAACATTTACAGAGAGATACGACTCTCTTAACATCCTCCCCCACCCCCAATTTCTTTTGAGATTTAAAGAAAGATCAGACTATTGAAAATTCTTATAGCCTACACAGTTTTCTTCCAAGGACTATCCCAACAAGGACATCCCTTCCCAGTCTGCTCTCTTTACTTCTTTATTGCAGAGTTTTAGGGAACCTCCACTGTGTCCCAATACGTCCACACTTCACAGAGCATGGGCTGCCTGCAGGCACAGCACCCACCACCCCACAGTCCTTCCAGAATTCACCATCCTGGACTCATCCACACCTCATGTACCACCTGCCCTAAGAAGCAGTCTGGGATCTCAGCATTCATACTGTTTTTGTGGTAGCAAAAAGTGAGTAGCTACAGCTTAGGAGGATGGGGTTGGAGAGAGAAGGAGATGGACTGGATCATTGCAGGATCACCAAGATGCGGCCTTTTCTCATAAGCCACAATGCCATGACCAGAATGGTTGTGAGATACTTCTCAGCTCCTCTGTAGTTCAGAATCATGGGCTAAACACTGTAGACCACCAGTACCAAGATCAAGCCATCTTTCTTTGTCTGCAGCATATATC
Source organism: Ciconia boyciana (assembly GCF_034638445.1). Classification (NCBI taxonomy): domain Eukaryota; kingdom Metazoa; phylum Chordata; class Aves; order Ciconiiformes; family Ciconiidae; genus Ciconia; species Ciconia boyciana. The sequence goes on along the minus strand of NC_132936.1, from coordinate 18,510,462 downwards.
ATGAGCACTCACATGTGAAACCACATCTTCTCATAGACAGAAGGCTGTTGATTTCAGGCTGCAAAAGGCCACCTAGCTGGCCCTTTGCCAGGAACTGCTGATAGCTCTAGAGCAGCAGCACACTATTTTCTGGACCCTATCTTAATAGGGTCATTAGCTTCACTAAAGTGGCTATATCAGACATTTATAGAGCTGAGGTTTTACAGTTTCAAGTAGGCAAATCTTTTATTGCTGTCATCAAGGAGATTCTGCAAGGCTGTTCTCCATCTGCTTCATCCCTGACAAGATTTATGACAACTCAGGCATCATTGTCACATTCCATAAGAATACCATATCCAGCCGCTCCAAGACTATCAACAGAACACACTTCCCCCGCAGTCTTCGTTGAATCTATCTAGGTTTATAATAATCATACAGTGATGCTTCATCATTGTAGGCCAGTTGCATACGTTGTCTTCACCAGCCATGCTCATATTGCCAATCTATTTCAAATCTCTGGCACCTTCCTCCTTATGTGACTAAAAAGGATCAACATATCTTCTTATGTGAAGGAAAATACCAATATCTGCACCTCAAGCCAACCTAACTTAACATCAACCAAGAATTTTTGCCTTCTGCTTATGCCCCTTTGACCATTGCACTCCTAGAGAGCATGCACCAATATTTTCAGGTTCTGCCAGACATTTGTTGCTGTGCATTTGGTTGTCTTAGGACCTTGTCAGTGAGAATGGTTCAACACTATTGTGGAAAATATTGTCAAGATGCTTTCTGCACACTTGACATGGAGACAATGGAGCCTTTATAAGCTACACAGCCTCCAAGAAGACCACACAAGCCAGAGGATTCCCACCCAGTCCAATGGCAAGTTTGTGTATAGTCTATACTGACTGCTTCCAAAAAAATGGACAGCCCAGGGTGCCATATATATGTGTTCTATGTATATACACCATATAAGATACATCTATGGATTCACCATGAGTTCTTCACCTACCCCTCAACAGCATGATTTATGAGACAGTAGCACTAAGATTCTGGATTCCCCTTTCTCCTGTTCTGCCCAAATCCCTCTTCCTACTTTAGAAAGTTTTCCTATAGACTTATCCCCCACCTTTTTTCCCTCTGCAAACAACAGATTCCTTTCCCTCTGTCCATATAAATGGACATCATTTCTGGATTGCTCTACCACCTTACACTTAAAATACCTAATGTGAATACTTATTTACTCTCTCCTGGTCTCTTCACATATAAGAGCAAAGAAATGGGACTCAGAGGGCCTGTTGCCTCTCCTTCCACTCTCTTTTTCCTCCACTTTCAGAGAACACAGTACATCATGCATCAGCCAAAGAAACACATACCAACACTCATCACTTGAGAATGCTAGAGAAATGAGAGAAACTACTTTCTAATGTCCTGTTACATTTTCCTATCCCTGGACAGACATTCTCTATTCACTGGGCTACAGCTCTTCTCCTGGTTGGAGGGGATGAAAAATAGGACCAATACTGGGTGAAAAGCTTTCCTCCACAAAGGGCCCGTGAGTGGGCCACTGGCATTTATGTCTGGTGGAGAGTAAGCTCATTTTTGCTACTCAACACAGTCAAGAGAACTTCCAGGTACTATTAAACGCAGAAATTTCTTGTTGCCATCCAAAGAAAAAATATGTTAAAGTGGTCAAGCAAATACGTTGTTTGCTCTTTGTACAGGTGAAATGTATTGGCCCCATAGAGAGAGACTGCTGGGCAGGGAGACCTTAGATCAGCAGCCTGGAGGTTGCCCAGCCTCACCCACCTCTTACTGAAGGTCAAGCTTACAGGCCAGTCATTCCTACTGAAAGGAATTCAGGAGACGAGCAGTTCAGTCCCAGTCCCTAAGGACTAGCTAACCTGCTTTACTGGGGTCCTATCAGCACAGTCATGATTTATTTGGGTCATTTAGAACAGATTAAGTGCACACAGAAGTCCTTTTAAGGCCGCAGATGGGGACAGATTGCTCAAAGGAAGATAGGCATCTGACAAACAATCTAGTATTAATGCATATCCATAGAAGGAGAGCAAGTAAGGGAGTCTCCAAATTATGGGCTGCCTCTCTATGTACTTGATAGAAATGTTTGCTCCATAGTCTGAAGAGAAGAAAAAAAAAAAAGAAAAAAAATTACTAGGAATCCCAGCTTATCCCAGGTTAAAGCAAAAAACTCCTCCCTTCTAACCTTTCCCAGAAAAGTAACACAAAGAGAAGAAAATGCTATAAATTTTCAGTCTCACCTACTGGAATAATTTCCAGAAACTCTTCTAGACCTCTGCTTCAGTGTCAGAGGTACCCTCTGCAAGTGGGTACTCTTGGTGACGTTGAGGGCATTGTCATAATACTTCCGCTCTGTCTTCAGCAGGTCCAATCAACCGCCTTGGCTTGGACATATCATAAAATCACTGGTGAGTTTACTCCCTAGATGCCACCACTGCAGAAATGCCTGCCACCAAAGCAGGGGAGCTGTGATACAATTGCAGAGCCATGAAAATCTGGCAGTCCTACACAAGAGTCATTCACCATCAAAGATCAGTTGTATCACCAGCGTACCTCTCTCTACTCCTAGTTGGAGTCCTAGAACAAGACTGGATATTCCTCATGGAATTGTTGTCTGTCAATCCTCCCAGCCTTGTCTTTCATGATTTGGATGATGTTATCCCAGGACGGCCAGATGGCAGACAGACCTTCACAAAGCAAAAGTGATAGTCTGCTACCTGATCCACGGCTGGGACATAGCAATAAGATGCTCCTACACTGCCAGAACTGGAGACATTGGCTGCTGAAGTGCTTACTTCCTTTCAGAAGTAAGATTTCGGAAAATTGCAGTGATACAGCCTTGTTAGATGGTGCTAAAAAAATTTGAGAACCTGGTAGAACTTCAGTACAAAACTCAATCCATGAAAAAAACTTAAATATAAACTGAACCTGAAATCCCATAAATACTGCAAGTACCTTCATATTATACAGAAAGATTGGACATAACTGAATGAAAGAGACCATCCCAGAGATTCATAAGATGTTGAGAATTAAAGTGATAAGAAAAATGGTATTTTATGCTCTAAATCTCAAATTTTTGTTCACAAATAACTGCCATCTGAACACTCCAGCAGGGGGCTGCACAGCAAATTAACTGCTTAATATAAAAAGCAGTACTGTTGCTAGAACCTGTTGAGGTCACTTTTGCACGACCTGTAGCAAAGAAAGCTATAGACATAAAAATCCTTTAGACAAATTTTATTTCAGAATTAAATTTTAACAGAATAAACTGAGATAGTTGATGCAGATTATTTTGGAAAGGCAATGGTTGAGAATTTCATTGTCTGGATACAAGAAGGGAGGATTCAAATTCTTCTGGAAGAGTCACTAATACTAATCTGATTTGGTGAAATTAAATCCTGTGATGCAGTCCCAAGGAAACAATTAACTGATTGCAAATTATTAAAAATTATTAAAGTCCAGGGATTAGTTTAAGATAATTCTTGTATTCCATATGTATTACTGCCATAAAAAGCACAAGAGGTAAACACTTGTTTATTTAATAGAAAATGACATTTACAAATGGCACAGATACAGTGAATTTAGGGCCAGAGGGGACTGTTTTGATCCTGCAGTTTAACTTATATAAAGCAGGACAAAGAATTTAAAATTTCAGTTGTGAGGGAACTGCTCTTTGACTGTACATATTTTATTTAAAGACCTGAATAGTATTTAAATGTTAAAAATTGTTCTTCATGGCAATAATTATTTCTAATGCTCTCCCATTTTTCTCTGAAAGAAATAATAAATCAAGTTCCCTGAGGATCTAGTGACTCTGAACTGTTAAATAGTAAAAGATATTACGTCTTCTAAGGAACTGGGTGAAAACCAAAAAGGTTTAGATAAAAAGTTCATGGATTTGAGCTTTTCATGCTTGATCAGAGTTCACACAGACTACAAGTTTTCATGTAGCTCAGTGATAGCAAGACCTTAGTGGTGCTTATCCACTCTTAATCTACAGCTGTAGGGCAGCCAACAGCTCCATGCAGGTTCAAATACTAAATTTGGGATTTGCCTTCCACAGTTCTCTGTCCTCAAACTATAAAGCGGTTCAGTCACTTGCCATAAAGCAGTACAAAGAAACCCTTCTCTTATCTTGTGATCCCGTGCTATGGCCACTAATTATAGAACATTAACATTTTAATTTCACAGTGTCAGTTGCAGTTTGCTACCTCTGTTTCCTGAAACCATTCAGCCATACTAAACAACGATGAGAGGGCTCATCCTCTGGTTTACCTTCATCTGTGTTTTAGCTCCTTTTCAGATATGATAAGGCTGCTGATCAGACTTACCACCCCTTTCTGGCAAGGAGAGGTGTCCATTCACAAAGCCCTGTTTGACACCATTTCCATACACAATACTTCCTTGCAGGGTCTTCTGAAGCACCTTAAAAGGTATAATGGGAATCTGTGGGCCAGATACTCTTTAGAAATAATGAAGGTGTCTGCAAAGGGGAAGGTTTAGAGAGTCTTTTTATTTGTGTGGTGAAAGAGGAGCTGTTTGTCCAGTGCATTCTCTCTCTCTCCAGGAGAATTGAGAGGGAACTACCTTCATCCCAAACGTGCACAATTTCTACCTCAGGTAGGTTAGAGTCTAACTGCTGTAGACTGCATCTACAACTCTTCCCTTTGATGTCTGTGCATCGTGTTTCTCTTCTTACCAAAGATTTGCAGTCCTGATATGCTTTTGGCAGGATGAAGAGGCTCAGCTCTGTGGTATATCCGTATGTATCAAGGCCAGGTAGAGAATTTTTGAAGGGGAGAGGTGTAAACACTGATGTTCATACACAGAAGAATGGAGGATCAGATAAACAGCACATGTTCGATTGCTCACAGACTCTGTCATAGAGAGGCTGGGGATGACACATTATTTGTTTTGAATTCTCAGAGTCAGGAGCTCTCTTTCTGACTAAGCCCTACCTAAGCTTCCTGTTCCTCATACTGACTTCCTTTGTGAAATCTAGTTTTAATGCCTGAAGGGAGTAAAGTTTTATGGCTGAAAATACAGCCTTTTTTTAAAAAATGAACTTTATAAAAGCAGAATACTATTTCTTACTTGTTGTCTGTCAATAACTGTTATTTAAATGCATTCAGCTTACATGTAAAGAAACATTACTTCCAACTATTATGTCTACAAACTCCAGCTGGACTTGGAAGATCATTGCCATTTGTACCCTATCAACATTAATGAGGGCTTCAGAGCTCCAATGAGCCCCTTGGATACAATCAAGTGGGTTTTCATTAAGATATGAGATTTTCCACTGCTTTCCATAGATTTCTGCAGATGTAATTGAATGGAACTTAGCAAACAATTTAGTTGAGCTATTGCACAGGAATCAATCTCCACCTTTCTTAGGCACATTGTCTTTCCAAGGCTAAGAGAATGATACGCTGTTTGAAATGTGTATGTTGTCCTATAAGTGGTATCTTTAGAAGATGTAAATGAAAGCAGTTAAACTGAAGCTGATAAAAATGCATTGCTTCGCACCACCTGAAAAGCTGGATAACAATCTTCACTAACTCCACACCACAAATGAACAAAATTGCATGTGTTTTATAATGGATGTAAAAAATTATTTTGTGAAGTTGAAAGGAAAACTGGCTTCATCTTCATGTTGTGGACTTTTTGCATGCTAATGGCTTTCCTTACATTCACCATTCTTCCAATTTTCTGAAAAACACATCTGGCTTCTTATAAGACAATCAATTATTGTGATTAGACGTGTACACTGTTCCTAAAAAAAAAAAAAAAAAAAAAAAAAATCCAAGATAAGGGAGTAACACAATGGTTCAACAGGCACTTTTTACAGAATTCAGGTTCTCAGTATATGAAGCCAGAGAGGTAACTCAATCTATCATGCTGAGATAACCATCTAAATAATCCCACGCAGTACTGAAAGAGGTAAACAATTCTTGAGAGCAGACAGGTGGTACAAAACCATAGCAACAGAAGGTCTGGACAATGTGGTACAAATGCAAATAGAACTCTCCATATGTATTGTTTTGTCTTCTGCCTAATGTAAAATTGTACTTTAGCTCCAGAGTATTTCAAATTTAAATTAATTTCCTCACACTTGCCATGTCATCTCTTTATTCCTTGCACCTGTCTCCTTGTCTTCAGGTTTTGGTCAACTTTTGGTGATCAGGTACTGTTCAATCTCTAACCAGGACCTGAGCTCAAACTGTGTACCTGTTTCCCTACCAGAAAGTCCTATCCCTGCTTTTTCTCCCATCAGACCTGCCACACACTGTTGTGTACTGCCAGAGTGGGTGCCAGGCTGCCAGATTTTCCTCACGTGTCCCACATAATCAACACAGAGTGAGAAGTGCCAGCAAAGACTTCCAGAGGAAAATCTTGTCCTTAGTTCATCTAGTGAATTGATGATCTGGCAGCTCTCAGAGATATGTACTTTTCACCAATTCCATCAGGAGTTTAGGCAGTTATGTCAAGAGGACTGTTTCATTACAATTTTAAATTTTATATGCGAACTGTCTGTCTTAGGCTGCATTTACATTAGCATATTGGTTCCGAGCAGTTGTGCAGTCTTGAAATAACTCTCAGTCATCCCCATTTATTGCACATTGGCTGAGTTCACAGAGAGGTTTTAGTGTTTACAAACCGGATCCCTTCTGGAGGCTGTGCTATAGGTGCACACCAAATGTGCTTCGGCTCTTCACAGGGATATATGAATCTCAACCAACAACTGGTCCTTTAGTTAGCTCAGAAACATATTCGTTGTAGGGATGTTCACTCCAGGGCACCACACTAAAACTAGACTGAAGTAAAATCCCCAAACTGCGTACAGTACAGATATAAAGATCTCATAATGATTGCTTTAATCTATGTGTTCTATTGAGTTAAATTATTTGCTAATATAGTCATATCTTTATGCCAACTGAACTCAGACTCAGACTATCCTGCCCCCTTCTACTATTTCACTAGTTCTGCTTTTCTTCCATTGCTTCAAACTAGCATGCACCTCTCTTGATGTTACTTTTCCTGTAATAGCTCTCTTTTATATTTTTCCCACACAGAATCTTTCCATCTTAGTAATTCAATCCATTAGCAATTACACAGCACATCTTTGACTAGGAACAGAAGAGAATGTAGCTGCCTACAACTGAGCCATTGTCGAGACTCTCCTTTTAGTCAGTAGAAAGAAACAGGCACTTGTACGGCATGATTCATCTTAACCTGCAGTAGACACTGAATATAGGTCAGATGAATCATGTCTTTAAAGTACCTACTTCTTCTTATTGATTATAAAGGGAACCTAGTGTGACTAGATCAGATTTAGATCTCCACACTGCAGCCATCTAAGATCAGCTATTTTCTAGGTTGTCTTCTATCTTTTCCAGCTTGTTTTTCCTTTAATATGAGTGACAGTGAAAGCCCTGCAATCTGGATGAAACTAGATAAAATAAGGGCCCTCAGGCACAAGCTTTTCCGGGGACAAGAGGGAGACCTGGACCCTGAGGAAACAGTACCCAAACATGTTTTCTGTAGTGGGAGAATGAGTGGATTAGCTTCCAAGTGATGTATATGCTAGGTGATATTTGTATTAACCTCTTCCACCTGATTCAGATCAAAGGAGGAACAGCTCATGCTTACTTTGTACTGGTCTCAGCTGAGGCAACAATCAGCAGCCCACTGGTGATTGTTTATAGATTTATATCCCACTCAGACTCAGTGCTAGCACCTTCCTAGATGAGATGACTGTCCAGCTGTGTGAATGGCTGGCTTCCCCACCTCTCTTCCAGTGGAAAGATAGATAAAATCAATTAAAGTCATTGGTGAACATTGCAATAATTGATGACTAAGAATCAGAGTACTCACCTCTTGAGGAAAAGGAATGACTTCAGATTTACCCAAAGGTGAACCAGGGCACTATTTGGATGCAACTCTGTGTCTCTGAAATGAGAAGTGGGTAGAGTGTGGGATTTGGTTTCACAAGCAGATTGCATTTACAGGGCATGTTGAGTACTTAAGTATTTAATAACAAAACAATTAGTTATTTACACAGAGGACAATGAAACTCCTTTGGAAATATCCATCTCATTGCCATTAAAAGCAAATAAAGTGATTATGAACAGTGTAACCATACAATTAACTGATTAAATCTACACTCTTCTCTATACCAGACCTGCTTTTCAATATGACTTTTATGATTAAAAAAATAGGCTTGTACATAGTGACGCATACCTAAGCCTTATGAGCATAGGTGAAACTCTTAATTAAAAATGTATGTTTCAAGATAAAACAGCTTTCTCTAATGTAGGATAATGAAAGAATAAGGCTCCTGACAGAGGTGTAGAGCTCACAAAAATGGCTTTGGGGACAGGGGGAGGTAATTAAATGCCAAACAATGCTTAAGTATTTGAAAATTACAAAAATCATTTATTGTAAGGATGCTCCCATTCTACTGATATGATTCTAATTACACTGCAAAACAAAAGAGTCAACAAACTACAGTGTTATGGAAAGGAAAGTAGAAGGGAGAAAGCAGCCATGTTTCCTGTTTCCTGGAGATTTGAAAATACTGTATTGTTCTGGCCTGTTTGGATTTTCCATGATGCCGTGTTAGAAACATTCAAAACCCAAAATTCTTCACAATGAAATACATTAGAAGACCTATGATCAAGTGATGAGCACTCTGGACTGTAGGGAATTTTGACTAAAATGGAGGCCATGGAAGCAAATATAATGACTGGACAATGGAATAGCCTCTCCTCCAGACACCAATTATGGTTTTGGCCAAACAGTAGGGTATTTCATTTTTCAAGTTCCTCAGTGTAAGTTTCCATGTCGTATGTTAAAAGTTATTTTTTGTTCAAATGTATTTTGGTGTGAATAACTAAAAATAATTTTCCTGAAAAAGGCACATAAGGAGAAATATATTTTATGGTTATTGCATAAAGGCAAAGAATTCTATTTTAGGTATTTCAAGATCACAATATCCTTCCCATCAAGAATTTTTAAACATTCTATTTCCCAACAAAACAGATGTTGACACTGAAAGATCTAAAACTGGTTATACAGAACACTGGCTGGATATATAAAGAGTCTCATTCATGCAATCTTTATTTTTTTCATGTCTTACTGTATGTATTAGTATAGTGACCAATCTAAATAAAGAATGAGAAACACCAGAGTTTCAAAGGTGCTAAAACCTAGCAAGACACCAAACTTGTCAAGAGTGAATGGGAAACACATTCTAAGTCAGCTGTGGAGAAACTTTCTTAGTGTACTCACTATAACAAAAGGAGAGTTTTGTGTTTGTTTTGCATAAGAGCTTCAGGACTAATTAAATGCATTTCACAGAAAAGAATCATCAATTCTAGCAATGAAAGATGCAGGATGTGAGAAAAACCTATCTCCTGACAATGCAGGATATTTTTTGCTAGAAGTATATTTTTCATGCATCAGTCAGTCTGTTTTAAATTTTACAAGCAGTGGTACTAGAGATTGCCTGAAACTTACAAGTTTAGAAAAAAAGAGGTAATAGCAAATTGTTTGGGATGTCTGATAAAATAATAAGACAGCTCAGGCTTTCTCTGTATGGAAAGCAGGCCTGAATTCCCAAACAAAGTGAAATACATAAGTGGATTTTCAAAATGTGTGTCACAAGAATCTATATTGGTTGAGGAATGAGAGAGGTTTAGCAAATATTCAGCTGAAGAGCAGTTAGTCTTGTTTTCTGATAAGCTGTCAGAAAACAGCTTTATATTTTGAGCTTGGATGGGCCTAATAGTTTAGTCACCATGTCAAGCATCAGTAAAACTTCATTCTGTCAGCAGTAAACTTATAGTGTGCCACTACATTTTAAAATGAAGAGTTGGCGTGAACTCTGTTAACCATAACCTCAGGCTCTTCCTGGAACTGTGATACACCCACGCCATGCAGCCTTCACTGAATATCATGTTAACACTCCTCCCCCATGCACGGCTGTTATACTGTATGTGAACAGCAACAGTCAAATATAAGACTAAGAACCAGCTGCACCCTATTATTCAGTTCACTTTCAGATTTGCATACTTACCAAATATTCCCTCAGTGGGATATTTGTTATTTCTAGTATTTTACTTAGCACCAGTACAGAATTTCCCACTAAAATAGGTTTTCATCAGAAAGGACATTTATTCCTTGAAAAGGCATTGGATCACAGATATATATTACTTCCAATGAATTTCCACTGAAGCACAAGGGAATTTGACCTAGAATTTCAGAGACTGCAGTTTCAAGGCAGCTCCGTCATGTGCACTGCTTTAAGTTCATACATGTCAAGGCCTCCAGGGAACTTTCATGCAGAATTAAGAGCCTGAATCCTAGAAGCCCCATCTCTCTCTTTTTTACCTAAAGAGCATGCTAAAACTTAGGGACCAAAAGCTCATCCTAAATTTTGAAAACAATTTTCCGTCTTCTGAAAATCTGTGAAAATCTATGTTTTTTTTTTCCAAAAGTGAAGTAGGCTTGGGACCTCATTCTCTGCTTCAGCTTCAGGGATGAAAATTCTTTGTTTGCATGACCTCTACTTCTAGACCAGGAAAAGACACATTTTCTGACCAGTAGGGCTTAAACTGAAACCGAAATTGTTGCTGAAATCCCTCAGAGACTGTCCCCAGGGAGCTACAAAGTTTGCTAGATTACATAGTTCACTACTCTTCCAGTAAAGCAGTACTATAAGCTAAATTATAAAGTAAAGGCACTTCCTGCAGCAGAACAACAATTTTATTTTTTCATAAATCAGAAAAAAAGGAGTCTGCAAATTCCAGGGATTTACTGCTTTTAAGGCAGCAACATCTCTTTCAGCACTGAGACCAGTAGTAGCCGGGATTACTTTTACATGTTTCCTTCCTTTTGGGGAACTGCTGAAGATGCACATATAGTGACAGGCGTGGAGGTCTCCTAAGCCATCAGCCTGGACATGATGTCAGCTCTTACAGCTACCATAGCAGCTGGCAGAGTTCACAACAGAACTAATCACCTTCAGCTTACATCTGCTCCAACCCCATGGGACTTAATTTGACCCCTGATACAGTTTGTGATTTTTCTTAGAAAGACATCAGAAAATAAAAGGGCTGCGGATAACTGAAATTTAAAGGAAGGCAACAGCAAGAAAAAGGTGAAGCCATGAAGCAACTGGAGAAGAAAAAGTAAGAGAAAAAGAGTAGGAGGAAGAGAAAGCAGATCCCAGTGAAACAATAAAATAGCATTGTTATAATGCAAATCAGCTACCTGTGACTCCCTAATTGACAGGACAGTCACATCTATTCCTACAGGTACTGCCTTAGTTTTAAAAACTGGAGTTGGGCTTGATTAAGTTAATTGCTCTAGGGGCTGAACAGAATGAAGGACATGAGTGGCTTGAGAGAAGTAAAAATAAGGATTCAGTATACTACAGCATATGTATAGAGGGGGAAAGGGCAAGAGGAGACTCTGCAGTAGCATCTGTAAGGGATCGTGCACTTCACCAAGTGATGCTGATGGGAAAGCTGCAGTCTCCTTTGGCTCCCTGCTAAATCCAAACCTGGCAGAAATAAGGTAAAGGCAGTGAGCTCTGTTGCATAGTCATTAGAATCATATCATAATACTATCATCGTATCAATATATCAGTTCTGTGAGATAGTGCAAAGAAATAGGAAGTGATGGGACAAGTGAAATGGGATTACCTTGGGTCACAAACGCATTAGGGAAGTGTTGCAAAGGCATTCATCCTGAAACAGTGTTAGAGGCCTGCAGACCATTAGTTTAATCTGAATATGGCTCAAGATTTGTAGACCACTTTAGACTCACACAACACACTGATGGGAATTACATGACCAGGGGAGACCAACTGCTTGCATGCAAAATGGGAAACAAATGCCACTAATAACACAAGAGCTCTTATATCTGTGGAAGTGACAGCTCACCAATCGTGGCCTCCAAAGGCAAGACCCAGGGAAGACGCCCACGCTGTTTGAGCTAAGGTGCCTCTAAGTCAAGAAGCTGAGACCAGCCTTTCTAGAGTGAGAGTAAGACCTTCCATGGGCCAACTCGTCTTCTGGAGTTTCCTGTCTCTCCTCATTGACTGCAGAGGGAGCCTACCACCTCACACATTATTTTTGCCTTATTTTTGGTAAGCAGCAAAGGCTTTATAGAAGGCTTAATCACAGAAGAAACCTTGCACTGAGTAATGATAAGCTGATTCAGATTAAATGAAACAAATCTAGAGATTCAGTTTTTAATTCAAGAAACAGACTGTGGGAAATTAAGGTAATTACTGAGTGATGTTAACTGGACTGAAGAGCTCAAAGACTCATATGTGAGGCCTGGAATTTCTTCGTCAAATTTACGAATTTGACTGTCATTCATTATTCAAGAAAGGAGAAAACATGTTAGGTCTAAGTGGATAAATAATTACCTGAGAAGGGATATTAGAGGTAAGCAGAGATTCCCCAGGCAACTGAAAAAAAGACTGAAAATACATATCTTGATATATATATCTTGAAGGTGAGAAAGTGAAGGGACAAAGTAAGAACTGAGTTACATATCACAGCAAAAATTAAGACAAATACCCTCAACCATATAAACAAGAAGAGATGAAGGAAAGAAGAAACAGAGTTCCTCACCACTGAGGGTGAGATAGCAGAGGATAAATTAAACAATCTAGATAAAGTCCAGGTAGAAAAGGAATATTTTGCCTCAGTTTTGAATGAAATTAACACTGAATGGGAAGAGTTGAAGGAAAGAAGGCAAAGAGAAATGAAAGCATTGAAACGAAAATTATATCCAAGGTAGACACAGAACTCAGAGTTCAACCTGAAGAAGGTGTGGGAGGGAGGGGAAACAATCCAGAATATTGAAAGAACCGACACAAGAAATTGTAAGTCATATATCTGGGTTTTTTACTGAATCGATCAAATCAGGTAATATATGAGGAAAGACAAGCAATAAACCAGCAATATTTAAGAAGGGAAAAATTAGGATTCCATCAATGGGGCCTCAGGAATGTGCATTGTTTAGAATGTAATTAGAAGGAAATAATAATTTTCCATGGAGTTATATTGAAAATGGGATAAACACAGTAACAGGTTACCAAGAAATACTTTTTAAATGAACAGTATATTTCTTCTTTAATAAAAAGAAAATTCAGATCGAATCTAAGATACAGCTCATCTATCTAGACTTTGCTAAGTCATTTAAGCTTCTTTTACACTGGCAGTTAGTTAACAGAGGAGATGAGGTTTAGCTAAGGATTGTACAGTAAATACAAAACGGAGCCAACTAGGAGATGGCAGCAGTTCATACTGAGGGTGACACTTGTATTTGAAGGACAATATTCTTAAAGATTCTTGAAAACCTGTGAGAGACCAAATGATTGAAAGCTTTCACAAATAACAGCACAAAATGTAAGAACCTACAAGTTCACTTTGGGTGCTGACATAAAGCTGAGGGACACCATCAGTATGTAGCAGAACTGGAATATCACACAGTAGAAATGTTATATTGACCCTGAGGACTGGGCTAATAGAAATTCATGAATTACCTAATTAATAAAACATATGGAAGCTCCTGCAATTACAGGTTCATAACAAGAATAATTCCTGTAAGTGAGGAGCTCTTAGGTGTTAGTGAAAGCAAAGAGGAAGGTCAGTGTGATCATTTCAGTATTGATCAATCAGGGATTCATCTGACCTAACTTTAGATGTCTACAGTGTAGACATATTTCCCCTAACTGCTCAACCCAGCCTACTTTTGCAGTCAAAGGAGATGAACAGGCACTTCCAGACATTATTGATCTGACCTTTTTCAGACCTTTACTGCAGAATGAGATGAATCACTTATTTCTCTCTATTGATTCTAAAAGAATTCTAAGACAAGTGCATGAGTTTGTGATCTCTACACTGCAAATATGCTTGCAATGAACCAGGTATGTAAAGCAAGTATGAAAAAGACAAATGCAATATTCTGATATGTTATTCATGATCTTTCTCTCAAGCAAAGAAATTATTAAGTTTTTTTTACTAAGCACTATGAAAAACTTTATCTGGAATACTGTGTAAAAGCTTAGTAATTCACATTCCAGGAAGATACATTAAACCTCTTCATAAAGAAGGGATAATGGGATGATCTGGGGAAAGGAGAGATTACTATATGACAGAAGACTGAAGGAGCTTGTATTATTTGGTTAGCAAAACAGCCTAAGAGGAAATATGATTGCTTTCTATAAAAAATTGGTTATGCTGAAAACCAGCAAGGGAAATAATGCTGCTGAAGCTAAAGGTTATGGATACAAATACAGTTGGATAGCTCAGTTCCCACCTTCACTTCTTTATGCTCATTGCCTCCTCATCTGCTCATGTGCAATAGTTATTCAATTCCAGGACCTCTTTGGGAAGAAACCAACCAGTTTCCATTAAAACAGAATGTAAGAACCCTCAAGCATCCCCAGCACATATATGCTACAGCCCAGAGCATGCACCATCTACTCTCTATTTCATGCCATGGAAACGCCATTCTGTGGGCTGCAACACAGTCCTCACACTTTTAAATATGATGAACCGAACCACCCCCACAGACAAAAACAGTCATTATGTTTTAGATGTAGGTGAGCACCATATGGGCAATATGGTGTGGATTGGGTTCATGTGCTCATCTGCTCTACAGCGGACTGACCTTGAATATCAGCCAGTCTGCGCTACTTGGGCCAGGGGACTAGAGATCACTCTGTGGGATGGGTGTGCTTAGCAATGTAGCTGTAGCCAATGTTGAAAATAGATGGGTATACAAGGACTATGGGTATACCATGGCCATGAAGAGTTTCATGATGGAAATTAAATAGTTTCCAAGCATCACAGGAATGAAGCTAAGAAACAGCTTTCCCACTGCTGCTGTGAGGACAAGAAACTAATCAGCTTCAAAAGGAAGCTGATGTGTTTTGTGATGCCCACCACAGCAAGGGATGATTTTTAGGCTGGGTCTGAGCTGTCATGTCCTTGTCCATGAATCTATACTTCCAGCAGATAGATACTACTTTTATCTTATGCTCTAGTATATGCCAAATGGTGTCTCAGTGGAATTCTTCAAGTGCAAAGCAGTCTGGTTCACTTTTGCATCATGCCCTTTGCAATGATGTGCGCTTTCAGTCCTGTTTTCTATATACTATGTTCCCACTTGCTAGGAAGTTTTACAAAGAGCAGCCTTTTTTTTTTTTAATGTGAAGAGCAGTCTGAGAGGTTCAAAGAGTCTCAAACGCCAAGAAATCAACCCTCACCTAATTAAGAGCTCATTTACTCCAAACAGAATTGCTACAGTGAGCTACAGCCTGTTTCTGATCTGTTTGGAAAACACCTTTTCTGATGATGCCAGATGAAATACCATACACAAGATTTTTTGCAAGCACATATACTCGGTCCTCTTTCACATGTAACGAAGATAAAAGCTCTATCTGCACACAGGTTTTCTGAATATCTAACCATATGCACTTGTCTACGTCTATATACACGGAGACACATATACACAGGTTACATTAGCAGTCCATGAAGAAGGTGAGCAAAAGTAATATCTTTCTTCCTTTTTTCTTTTGCTTTCCTTTTTCACTTCCTTTTCACCATTCCTTTCTTCTCTATTTTGTTAGCCATGTTTCCTACAACCATAGTGTGACAAGGTACTTAAGCACACACTTAACACTGTAAACCTATTTAGCATACATACAGAGCATATACTTACGCATGAATGCAGGTTCCTAAACATGCACAGCAGTGCACATTTTCCAGAGCAGGGTAAGGAACAGTAGCCCTCCTCCTTCCTTCCCCTCTTCTCATCATCTACACTGTCCTTCACAGCATGTTCCCATCAAAGCCATGTGATGTTGTTGCAGTAACATGGAAGTATGCCCTTCCCTGCTCACGCTGTAGCTTACTGAACAGTCAGCTTGACAGTTATAAGAATCATCCTAGGCTCTGGGCTGAAACTGGTGTCAGAGCATCACAGTGCCTTACATTTGCTGTTTGTAATAAATAGTGTCTGGGATTTACCTGCAACTGTCACGGACAAGCTCCTACTAATGAATTCTGAGCTAGTGTCAGAAAGGAGAGGACTCCCTTAGTTTGTTTATCACCTCATTAGCAAATTAATTAGCAAAAATGCTTCACCATGACAATCACAAATGAATCCCCAGGATATCTACCTGTAGATTTTGGGATTAAACCTTTTCCAGAATGACTATTTTCTAAGGAATCTGAAGTGAACTCAAGCACTAGCCCCTTTCAGGTTTTCATTTTCTATGTGCTCGCAAGGATATAAGGAAGCTCTGAAAATAATTGGAAGTGTTTGATGTATTCACTATCAACAATACTTTGCAAAGCTTCTTCAGAATTGTGCATTTCAAACGCAAGGATAACGTTCAGCAGTATAAAATTTTCAGGAAAGATTAACTTCTAAATTTTGTATTCTGAAAAATATTTACAGTCCTCTACTGAATAAATGATAGCATGATGCTAAAACCATAAACACAGAGCAGAAATATACAGATTATGAATTCTCTGGCCACCCTTAAAAGCAAAGCATAATTACATTAATGAAATGAAAAGGGAACCTGAAAGTAAAGTCAGGAGTCACACAGTAAAACCAAACAAAAATGTGTTAATTAAATGCCAAATCAAACTGGTGCATTTTTTAACAAGATTTTAGGTCTTGCAATGATTTGCTTATTCTGCTAAACAAAAGGGAAGGAGTTTCACAGCGTGGGAGCAGAGAAGAGAAACACCCTAAAACCAACATCATCTATTTAACAAACAAAGCTGGGAGAAGAATTGTTATTCAGCTAATAAATAGGTATTGTTTTCTTTAACTGCTGGTAAATGTGCACCAGAAAGAAATCAAAAATATTTCAGTTTTACTGTCTTATTCCCAGCCCCTTGCCATTCTGTTCTGTTCCAAACATTTTGGCAGCTGCTAAGCAGCCAGCAAATGCAAGTGAGTGACGTTCCAGAGAATGGGATGACCTTGCCACCAGTAAATCCATGTGGACAGGTTGGAAGAAAGCTCATGTCTACAGGGCAAGACAGACAGATGACAGTTTTTTCCCAGGGTAAGACAACTCACTTGGTGGACACAACAGACAATCTGGCTACTGCATCTGTAATCCAGATGGTCATTAGTATTTGAGAATGACTCACTGTTACTGAGCCCAGTCTAGTTCATTTAATGTAGATGACCTTCTTTGCATCACCTCCAAACCAGACAGTCACTTCTTGCCTAGAGGACCCCCAGCTTTAAATATGATGAGCATTAAAGAATGCTACTGCATGCAGACCCAGACATTTAGTTCGTGCTGGTATTTGTGCAGTTTATAAAAAGTACATCAGGAATAATACACTGTATTTTGAGACATGTTTCCAATGTGCATAATTTGGGTATAGCGAGGGTTTTTTTGTTTTGCTGTGTTTTTTTGTGAAACCATTTGAAGTTCAGATTTTCAAGTGATAAAAGTGGGCAGAGTTTCTCTAAGATTATCAACTGAAGAGCTGAATCTTAAAGCTCTATTTTAAAAACCGTGCAGAGAGCGAGCTTTCAGAGGGCTGAAAGAACAAATATAAGAAGACTGGATGCAAAATAGATTGCAGTCGTTTCTTGAATTTTAGATCATTACTGCTTGAAATTAAAATAAGTATTACGTTTTGGGCAAATAATACATTGTTAAAAGATTTGGGAAGAGATTTAAACAAAATTTACCTCAACCTATTCCCCTAAGATTTTTTTGTTTGTTTGTGGGTAAAGTAGAAACACAATTTGGAGACTAAAACTCTGAAATCCTTTTTCTTTGTTTTTCACTGATTCTATGGTTCATCTGAACAGTTCAAGTATTTCAGCAGGTTTGAGAGGGTATCCTCTAAACCCTTTCTTTATTCCTGTAAGCATTTGTGTATGTTTTTCTTCATCCCTGAGTTGGGAGCTACGATTTTAAGAAAAGAATAGTAATTGTAACTGGGTCAGTGTTTACAGTTTACACTGTAAACATATCAGAGAGATGTTGCAGATGTCCAGAAGGTGATATTTATCCACCTGCACAATTAGGTGACACATAGTGTCCTAGAATGGATACGCAAAAATTGAGATCCTTGTGTTTGACATTTATTTAAAAAGCCCTGCTCATTGAATTTAAGTGAAATATCATTTTGTGGTTAAGACTCTTGGGAAGAATATGGGTAATTTTCTTCCAGTTCTTACAGATTTCCAGGATGACGTGGGACAGGTGACATAAAATATTGAAAGATATTTTGATGCCTAAGATTTACCATGGATTTACATAGGATTCAAGAGACCTAAACAACTAAGCTGTATCTCCAAGGATGTATTTAGGCTGATGAGAAAGATTTAAGCATGACTGTAAGAACTGTAAAACCTCAACCATTTGGATTATATGAGAAGTGAGTAAATGCCACATCGTTTGCATGAGAAGGGCAGAAACTCTCAGTTGCATCACTAGCTGTGATGACTGCTCCACTGTGGTTCATGGAAAGGCAACAGCTACATACAGTCTGCTGGAGTGCCAAAACAGCTTTTTTAGCTGACACTTACACACCCTTGAAAATGACACAAAGCATCAAATTCAGCCTAAAATCAAGCTAGAGGTAGTCTTCTCCATTTTAAACAATTGACTTTTATTCAGAAAATGGGTCATACTCTCTTCAACCTAAAGACTTTCCAAATGACTTCTGTCCCTACCCAGAAGAAATCTCACCTGATTATACACTGGTCTTGCTTTCTGTCCTTCCTATTGAAAGTGGGCCACTGTATCCAGAAGCATGAAAGATTCATGGTACCAGAGAGAGGAAGAATAAATGAAAAGAGTCTGAATTTATAGCCCACTGCCAGGAAAACCCTGGAAATGAGGAATCCTAAGTTCTGTTCCTTGCTTCAGGGATGACAAACAATTTTTCAGCTAAGAGTCTTTGGATGCTTGAACAATGTAGTACGAAGTCTGAGTGTGGCTCCATATCCCAGCTACTCCTCTCTAGAAAGCAAGAAGACTTCCCTTCTCCTGCCCTTTATCCATCCTGACATTACATTAGCATTTTCAGAATGGAAATTTTCAGGGCGAGGACCACTCTTTGTAAAACCCATGTGGAAAGAGCTCCATGTAATGAGGCCTGTGGTACACCAAAGACACCTTTTTCTCAGCTGCAGACGCACTTACCTCTCCATTCGACACCCAGGAACAAAATCGCTCTATATACCTAATATCTGTTCCAGAAAAACCCAGAAACTCCCAACTGTAGTTACCTACCATGCTCATAACCCTGTTCCTAGCAAAGCAGTGCAGTGCAGTGGCACAGCTGCCACCTCCCTGTGTCAGCTGGGCTCATTGTCAGGCGGGAAGGGAATGCCCCGGGAGGCACAGCTGATGTTTGTGCTCCTGCACAGATGGGCGCTTCCCTTCCTGCCCTGGCATTTGCTGGAGTCCCCGAGTAGGGGCTGCTGCAGGGTGGAGCGGAACCATGATGTCCCCCAGCCATCCTTGTCCTCCACCGTCCCTCTCCAGTGCCCTTCAGCTGGGGAGCTCTGCTGTCTGTCTCCACTGGACACCGGCACTAGGGTGACCTCTGCAGCCCTGAACCCCTTCGCAACAGGCACCAAAACCCCTTCTACGTTCTTAAGAGGCCAGTTCAGAAATCATCAGCATCAGCAAGATAAGGACATTCCCCAGCTGTCAGGGTTGCATATAAAAAAAAAAAATCCACAACATTAAAAAAATGAGTGAAGTACTACAATACCGCTGGATTTCATTTCACTTCTTTACATCCCGACTCGTTTTCTGTCAGTGTTTCTACAGTTTCAAGAGGGGGAGCTAGTTAGCTAACAGAGTCTAGGTTGTTACAAAAACTTCCCTGACAGCAGCCCACAGCTTTAAGATTTTAGGTGAAGCAGAATGAAAACCGAGTTCACAGCTTCAGACTCATCCCTGAGAAGTACTTTGTATGGCATTGCTACTCCTGCTTTCCCCATAAACCTGACTGATTATTGAAGATATCACATAGACACAGCATGAAAGCTGATTATGTCTTGACAAGCAAAAAAACATAAACAGAATTTTTAATCATGAGACACACAAATGAGCTTGTAAAAAGCTTAAGAATGTATAATATACAGATCTAAATAACCAAGGGAATATAAACTTACATACAGAATGACCTGTGACTGAAATTCTTGCATCAAAGATTTTAACATATTACACAATTTCGCAGAAGAAATGTCAGGGAAGGAACGTGGCTCATATCTATGCAGACGAGGACTTTTGCTCCTAGCAAGACGAAATGCATTCACTTGTCCTTAAGAAACGTGGAGGAGTCCTGGGACTTTGCAGAATGTTGTACCAGTTTGCTTGTTACATGGAACAGCAAGTAACTTTTACAGCTCTTGCTGGCTTTGAGTTTTCAGAACAAAGATCATAGTCCCTTTGTGTGGTTTATCTCTTCATTCGCTATTCTTCTTCCTTAGTTATAAACTCCTCACCCACGCACACACCTGTGTGCTCATCTGCCCTGGAGGTGCTCTAAGTGGCAGAGCTCTGACTTCTGCTCCTCCTTGGGCAAACTTTTGCACAAGTGTATGGCATGTGCTGAGAAATGTTGTAACCCCTGCAAGAGAGCTCGCTGTGAAATGGCACACAAGGTTTTGTGCAAGATCACTGTTCTACTCCCTGAATACAATATTCTGCTTTTTTTTTAGATATACTCTTTTAATTGAAAACAATTTGGCAAAATTGCCAGTTGTTACTTCAGTCGCTGGAAGTGTTCAGCAGGCTACAAGTGTTATGCTGCATTTGTCCCATCCAACTCCATGAAGCCAGGCAGTTCAAATGGTGAATGACTTCTATAAGCCCTTCTTCCCACCAAGCTCTCGCTCTAAACATTGAGACCTGGCAACAGTGGAGCTGTAAAAGGCCCATGCTGTGCTCGGAAAGTCACACATGGCGACTCTTGTTCTAAAATCATGTTTATTTCTAATTCTTGCTACCAAGCGATACCGTGACAGGTCAGGTCCCACTGCATAGAACTGTTGCCAAACACTGACTCCATTCCCCTTTATTCCATTTCTGACTCTAGCTTTTCTAAACAGTGTTTCACGGCCAAAATCATTTGCTGAGTTGAAGCAAGTAGCATATCACATTGCTATTGTCAATGTTCCTCCACGATTCTGTGAGGAAAATCTCCCATAGTTGATACACTAGCTCTTGGTTTCTGTAATACTGCCTTCCATGAGGGGACACATCTTCTGCTCCATGGTAAAACTGATGCTATTTATATGTGTCTCTTGCTAAGAATGAAATGTTGAAATCAGTGGAATCTCTGTCCTTGATTTCTTTCAAGTCTTGACTTAGAATTGTAGAGCTACTGGGGATTCTAGGAATATGGGGAAAGTCCCAGAAAACTCCAGGATTTCATACTCTGGAAACATGAACTAATTTTTCTTTTCTCTTTGCATTATTTTATGTTTTAATTTTCATTCTATTTTCTGAGCCTTATGATATAATTTTCTTTCTGCTTTACATGTCAACTGCTTTACAGATCAGCCTTCCTCACTTAGACATGTCAAAAGAGAGTAAGAGCTGATTGTTACTCACAGAAATGACAATATTTTTGGTATGCTTGCCAACAAATTCCACTCCTGATATACAAAGCTATAAGCAAAGGAGATGAGTTCAGAACAATCCTGCCAAGGCTAGCCACTGTAGTCATTGCATCCCAAATGCCACTGTGGCTCTTCCCAATTGAAAGCATGAAAGGTGAGGAAGTTTCCATTACCCTTTAGTTGCTTTGCAAATACTAATCACCAGCGAAGGATCCTAATAATAGGAAAGGTGGGGAGTTATGTAATACGACATCTGCAAGAACAATAGTAAAGCAAATAGTAACTTTAATAAATTGCAATAGTAAAGCAAAATAAATATTATTACTTTTTAAAGTGTTTTACCACTTGCATTTTATTCCTGGAGACAAAGAAGTAATTGTGTGCTCACTGAGGGTACTCAGTGATTAGTGCCTGTTAAGGTGATCATGGTATGTTGCAGACTTGGAAGACGTAAGTCAGATGCAAGATGCAAACCACTGATGCAATTTTATTCAGGCATAATGCTTAAACTTGAGAGTGCTTAGCTCTCTTAGAGGACTTAACGTAATCCTGCTCTTCTGTCTGTTGATAAAATGCACAGTTGTATTGTTGTCCATGGGCACTTGCATAAGTGCTGGGGAAGAGGCAGGAGTCTACCTTTATCTGACAGACTCTTAGCTACCAAACAGCCAGGTGGATTGTATGACAATCTTTTTAAAGGTATTGCAGATGCAGAAGCAGAGGGTAACAGGGATAAGCTCTGAGCCCAAAGGGAAGCATGTATCAGCAGAATCTTCACAGATTACCTCGTGAGTAGATATACTGATTTTAATCACTTTTGCATGGCAAATAGCATCACTGTGGTTGCACACCATGGTTCACAGTTATGAGGCAAACTCTCCCTGAGCTCTTTATGTGTTTGAAGTAGAGAAGTGATCTGAATCACTATTGTCTAAAACTTTTCTGAACTAGAATTTAATATTGCTCCTACGAACATCAAGTTATTGGATTGAAACCAGTGTATTATTTCCTTTGCTGTTAAGAGTTTCTTACTTTGGGAGAATAATGTTCTCAATTTCAGCTGAATGGTTTCTTTCAAGATATAAGATAAGGTCCATCAAATCACATTGTTTTATAATTATTTGGATAGTGTTTTCTGCCTTGATGGAGGTACTGAAAGTATGAAGTTAGCTGGCAGTGGAGGTAGAGATAGAGCTCATCATTCATTGTCTCTATGGATGAAGCCGAGCTGTCTCCAGGTTCTGAGAAAGGGCACAGTCGCTGTTCAGAACATGAAACCTCAGGTGAATTTGTTTGGTACTTAGGAGACCAAAATCCTTCCACTCTTTGGGATGGGAAAGGCATGCATATATCTGCTCCTGAGTTTCTCTTTCCCTGCCTCTAATCCTTGTGCTAGCCAAATGCAGTAGTCACTGATAGGACAAGAAAAGAGTAGTGTCCTTTATTCATAATGTGGTGTTTCAAGGTGATGTCAGCCCTGGCTTCAGAAAATAAAACTGATGAACAAAGCAGGGGAAGTGAAAACATGACATGTAGAAAGGAATAAACTTTTAGATGATTCTGTCTCCAACTTGCTATACAAAATGATTCCTGAATTAATTCTCAGTTTGCATGGCAGCAGCATGGGGAAAAGGGGGTTGATGATAAAATAAAGCAGAGGGGCATCTTCTAAGGCCAGGTTGCTTCTTTCCAAGTCCGAGTCCCCCAGCAAGACCTGTGTGGAGTCATGAAGGGAAGGCTGGAGTCCCCACTCTAGTGGTCTCTCCTAGGACAGACTGCTCCAGGGTTGTTCACCACCCTGTTCCTCACTTCTGCTGCACTCATCACAGTCAAAGAGCAGATGCCATAGCACATAGTCCACTAGTCTGATCCACTTCAGCAATTCCTAAATACTTATTCTATCTTGTTATCTAGTTAAAGTTAAATCTTTTACTACCACATTATCGTTGTCTTCTGTGACAAAAATACAAAACTTAGTAGCAGCACTTAAGACTCCTCAACAGAATCTTTACTCCTGTATAGAGATTTTCGTAACACTTCTGTTTTCTTGCTTTCTATTTAGATTCCATCACTTTTACGATTATATCAGAACGGGGCCATCAGCTGAACAGCAGTGAACTTGCTAGCTGAAGCCTACAAGCTTTGTGAGACTTGTTTACCAGGCTTGTGAATTCTGGCAAAGAGGCAGCTGTATATTTTCAATTAAATTAATAGATTTGCACAGAGCCCTAATACCTGACCTGAACTGTTTGCTAGTAGGAAAATTACTGCATTCCTCTTTTAATTCCTTACCTTTCTCAGACCTTAATATAAGCAGGTAAGAACAATTGCTTTGAAACTCATGGGCTACATTCCTTCCTCCCACTCCTGTCATAAAATTTTCATGGTGTGGTTCAAAAGTCCTTCTACAGAGCAGTTTGCTTGACCATAGAGGGGCCATCTAGAAAATCCAGTCCAGAAAATCCAACTGATCTGCGGTGAACATCTCAAATACCAGGGAGTTAGATAACATGTTTAGAGATCCAAACTCTTCTCTTCGCAACTGTGGGCTTCTGAAAGCTGCCTTCTGGCCTCTGGAGTTGTGAATCTGTCAAGACGTCCTACCTTTTAACTGTTTCACCCAGGGACCTTCTTTGTATTTCAAGTGTCTCCATGCAGCTCAGGGGTGTTTTCTTTAACTTTGGCATTTCTGCTGGTCTGGAGGAGTCATGATCCACCACAGCCTTAATTACCTCATGGATACACTTATTTCTCCTTTGCTTGCCTAGCGTTTACCTATTAAAGAGATGGCTAAATTCCGCAAATAAGACAAAAGCCCACTGGCATTTTGCAGAGTCCTTCATACTTCATGGATCCTAACAGAAGCAAGAAAACAGAAGCGAAGTCTTCATCTGTGGTTCAAGCTGAGCAATCTTAAAGAGGATGGGGGGGAAAGTCAACCCTTCAGATGACACTGGCATGGTTACAAGACCAGTGGTCAGTCCTTTAGCACCTTTTGTATATGGAGTTTGAAAGGCAGCTGGCTATTAGTGAAATGCCTCCTGGAGCGTGTTTGTAGGTACAGTACCAAATTTCTAGCTGCCTGGGTGGCATTGCACTAATTGCCAACTGGCATTTGGACTATGTACACAAAAGGTGTCTTGTGACTGCCCGTCAGTGATGTCACAGCCACGTCAATAACCTTCAGTAAATACACAAAGTCTGACTTTTATCCTTTCCCTTACAATTTCCATTACATAATACCTAAGAGACTCTCCAGGCATTGCATTTCTAAGGCGATTAGTGCATTTCTTGAGAAGCTAATGTCACTTGGCCTCTGGCTCCATGCCTCAGAGCTCCACAACTGGCACAAATATTAACCATCCAAATGGCACTGCTCGTTGTGCCTGCTGCCTAATCAAACTGCTACATAAATGGCTTAAATGTAAATTGCTTTACAGCCACTCTAAATGCATGAAAATATTGCAGAATAATTAGAAAAAAATCTTTTCCCTCCTCTTATCTCCTGATAAAGAATATGGGAAGCCTCCAAGCCAAAGTTAGTTTTCCTGAGAATTCACAATTAAAATCTTAAGTCTTCTCTGTGTGATAAAAAAAATACTTATTTTCTTTCTCATAGAGTGGGATTAAATCGACCATATTTACTATGCCTCCTTACAGACAGTACAAGCAGACCAGAATCTGCAGTGGCAACAGTAAAACCTCAGAATGAAATAACGTGTTCACTAACTGAAGTGCTGGATGACTCTCTGTGGTAGCAGAAAACAACGTATTCCATTTCACTTACTGCCAAAAACATGTACATAAAAGCAATGGGACTAGCATGCTGTTTCAGCTCAGTTATGGGGAAAAGATCTGCAGTTTCCTCATCCGCACAGCCACCTTTCTGCCCTCAGTCTCACTGCTTCAGTTAGCATTGGGTTTGCTGTGAGTTGTCTCGTCACGGGTGACAGGCTCACTGGGGCAAGAGGTGCAAGATCAGATTCACGTTGGCTGACTTTCTGGGATGCAGAGGTCTCATTGTCACTGGCAGCAGTTCTGAGGTGGAGAAAAACACAATGCATCATAACACCTCGGGTCTTTGAAAAGTAGATTTGAGTGTATTATAGTACAAGAAGGCAGCTGGGGAATTTATTAACCATGATTTTAGAAAATTGAAACTCTGCTTTATAAGGTGTTTTTTTGCTTTTTAAAGAGTAAGTCAGATCTGAGTTCAGTGCTCACTGACTGAATCTTCATTATGAACTAACAGCAGAATCTCCTGTCATAAAAGAAACGTTCTTCTCATTCTCCTCCCAAACCTCTGTTAACTCCTGAATCTGAATTTTGAGCCTGGAGAATACAAGGGGTTTAGATATGGAGGAAAATTAATGAGCATAGACCTTCAAAAAGAGTCTTCCATAGCATGCCTTTTGAAATACTGATGCTCTTTTTCCAATTTGGTAATTTTCCTCCTTCCGTTTTTGGGGTGGCATTCTATATTTGCACAGTACGCGTTTCACAGTGAGGATGCACATTTCAATATTTCAACCCTTTCAGTCTCTAAGAGCTACAACCAGCTACCACCAGCAAAACCAACTGCCATTTTGTGAGATAAAACTTACTATCTTGTTTTAACAAAGAAACAGAAGCTGAAGACTTTAACATTCTCAGTGGTAACATCCCAGGGGTCTGGTTTTCTCCAAACTCTTGCAGAGCAACACAGTGTACTTGTTGTTGGATGCAATGCCATTGATTTTAACACATGGTATTACATATATGTAAGCATTACATTCAGTAGCAAAGAAGACCGGCCTGGCTGAACATAGAGCTTTGTCTGGAACTCAGGAAAAAAAAAGGGAGTTTATGACCTTTGGAAGAAGGTACAGGCAACTCAGGAGGACTACAAGGATGTCGTGAGGTTATGCAGGGAGAAAATTAGAAGGGCCAAAGCCCAACTAGAAATTTATTTGGCTAGTGCAGTAAAAGACAATAAGAAATGTTTCTATAAATACATTAACAACACAAGGAGGGCTAAGGAGAATCTCCATCCTTCATTGGACGTGGGGGGAAATATAGTGACAAAGGATGAGAAAAAGGCTGAGGAGGCTTAATGCCTTCTTGGCCTCAGTCTTTAATGCTAAGACCAGTTGTTCTCCAGGTACACAGCCCCCTGCACTGGAAGACAGGGGCAGGGAACAGAACGAAGCCCCCATAATCCAAGGGGAAATGGTTGGTGACCTGCTACACCACTTAGACACACACAAGCCTATGGGGCTGGATGGGATCCACCCAAGGGTACTGAGGGAGCTGGCAGAAGGGCTCACCAAGCCCCCTTCAATCCTTTATCAGCAGTCCTGGCTAACTGGGGAGGTCCCAGTTGACTGGAGGTTAAAAATGTGAATGGCCATCTACAAGAAGAGCCGGAAGGAGGGTCCGGGGAACTACAGGCCTGTCAGTCTGACCTCGGTGCCAGGGACAGTTATAGAGCAGGTCATCTTGAGTGCCATCACGTGGCACATACAGGACAACCGCGTGATCAGGCCCAGTCAGCATGGGTTTATGAAAGGCAGGTCCTGCTTGACAAATCTGATCTCCTTCTACGACAAGGTGACTCACCTAGTGGATGAGGGAAAGGCTGTTGATGTTGTCTACCTAGACCGTAGTAAAGCCTTTGAAACCCTTTCCCACAGCATTCTCCTGGAGAAACTGGCTGCTCATGGCTTGGATGGGCGTATGCTTTGCTGGGTAAAAACTGGCTGGATGGCCGGGTGAAAGAGTTGTGTTGAATGGAGTTAAATCCAGTTGGTGGCCGGTCACAAGTGGTGTTCCCCAGGGCTCAGTATTGGGGCCAGTTCTGTTTAATATCTTTATCAATGATCTGCAGAAGGGGATCGAGTGCACCCTCAGTGAGTTTTCAGACACCACCAAGTTGGGCAAGAGTGTTGATGTGCTTGAGGGTAGGAAGGCTCTGCAGAGGCATCTGGACAGGCTGGATTGATAGGCCAAGGTCAATTGTATGAGGTTTAACAAG
Organism: Ciconia boyciana; assembly: GCF_034638445.1. Classification (NCBI taxonomy): domain Eukaryota; kingdom Metazoa; phylum Chordata; class Aves; order Ciconiiformes; family Ciconiidae; genus Ciconia; species Ciconia boyciana. Next base: position 18,482,774 of record NC_132936.1, on the reverse strand, counting down.
GCCAAGTGCAAGGTCCTGCACTTCGGTCACAACAACCCCATGCAATGCTACAGGCTTGGGGAAGAGTGGCTGGAAAGCTGCCCGGCGGAAAAGGACCTGGGGGTGCTGGTCGACAGCCGGCTGAATATGAGCCAGCAGTGTGCCCAGGTGGCCAAGAAGGCCAATAGCATCCTGGCTTGTGTCAGAAACAGTGTGGCCAGCAGGACTAGGGAAGTGATTGTCCCCCTGTACTCGGCACTGGTGAGGCCACACCTCGAATACTGTGTTCAGTTTTGGGCCCCTCAGTACAAGAAAGACATTGAGGTGCTGGAGCGTGTCCAGAGAGGGGCAATGAAGCTGGTGAAGGGTCTGGAGCACAAGTCTGATGAGGAGCATCTGAGGGAACTGGGGTTGTTTAGCCTGGAGAAAAGGAGGCTGAGGGGAGACCTTATTGCTCTCTACAACTACCTGAAAGGAGGTTGTAGCGAGGTGGGTATTGGTCTCTTCTCCCAGGTAACAAGTGATAGGACAAGAGGAAATGTCCTGAAGTTGTGCCAGGGAAGGTTTAGATTGTATATTAGGAAAAAATTCTTCACCGAAAGAGATATAAAGCATTGGAACAGGCTGCCCATAGAGGTGGTGGCGTCACCATCCCTGGAGGTATTTAAAAGATGTGTAGATGTGGTGCTTAGGGACATGGTTTAGTGGTGGACTTGGCAGTGCTACATTAACGGTTGTACTGGATGACCTTAAAGGCCTTTTCCAGCCTAAACAATTCTATGATTCTATGAAAGGCTCAAACAACCAGTCTTACTTTTTAAATGAGTGGACAGTAATAATTTCAATCTATTTGTTTCTTGGTCAATCGTATGAAAAGAATTGTTCATTTGTATTTTATTTCCTTAATGCATTGTTTAAAGATTATGTTATGTTCCAAGTTAGTTCTAAGATAAATCAATTTAAGATAATGAACATAATTCTTCCTTTTGTTTAGCTTTGCTTAATGCTCCTCTGCCAGAGATAATGCCATTTTGTAGGTGGCAGTTATTAACTACAGAGGCACAGGGATTTGAAAGAAAAAGAGCCTTCCTGTTGATAGCTGCTGGTATTATTCCTCTTCCGCCCTTTCCTCAAAAATTTTTCCATGCAGACCTCCTATGGAATGTACTTGAGGAGCACAGTGTTGCACTGGCAAGTTTATCTCTCTGTTCTGTATGGGAATTTTTTGTTTCTGTGCAAGTGGGTATCCCAGCAGTTATAGATGCAGCAGCCATCTTGATACCCTGGTGGGCATGTAGTATTGTCACGTAACAGACAATTGTAGTATTTGGAGGATAACTAGAATGCACTCACCCTAAAACAGTAAATTCCGACTTAGCTGAAAGGTAACTTCTACCCAAGGAAGGGTGGAAGGTTCAGCTGGCTAAAAACTTCTGATCAAACATTTTTTCTTTCTTTGAAGCTTTCAACATTTCATGTAAACAGTGAACTTCACTAAAATTCTGGTTGCCCTGCATCACCAAGACACCTGCATCACCTGCATTCTCTGTGCAAGCTTTTTCCATTAACAGAGTAGCTCACATCTCCCCTGACCCAGAATATCAGGGCGACCACCCAAACAAGCTGCTTTTAACACAGGCTGTTCAGGGCTTCCCAGTGTTTCCCAGGCCTGCTGCTCACGTGAGCTCCAAAGTCCTGAAAGTCAGACAGCAAAGCTGATCTAGGTGTCAATTATACCAATTTCCTACCAGCTCACTAGGCAGACTCACTCTTCAAGGATTTCTAAGTCTGTGTCAGTCAGCCAGGAAAATGCAAATGTTTAATTCTTTTGCCTTCTCCTTTTTTCTTCGTCAGCTCTATTACAGACAAAAAGCAAGCAAGATTCATTCTGGGTGAAATCTAATGATCACAATGTGTTATATTATGATAAAGAAATGAGTCTTGCTGGCCTAGTTTAGTTCATTTACTTTATACTCTCTTTCAATTTGCTACTTTTCTGCAAATTAATGTATAATCTAGATATCCAAGCATCCTTCAGTCTCTGTAATATTCTGTGTTGTTAAACTGACACATAAGAAGCTGTTTTCTGTGTAACAGCTAAAATAAAGCAACTTCAAGCAACAGTGCATTGGTAACAGTAATCTCAGATCGGTACAACTCATTGCAGAAACTGCCAACACAATTTGCATAGAAATAGAAGGCATTATCTGTCTGTCATAATCCCAATGATATACACCTCAGTAGCAGATTTCTAGGGAACATGGAGGACTTTGTCCCATAACATCACACTGTTTTCCATTTACACAGACCAGTTTCCTGATCAAAGAACAAGCTTGTTCAATGTGTGAAGTCAGAGTGATCTGTATCCTTCTAATTCCTCATGGTTTAGCTAGGAGGGTGTTGCCTATTTTGTTACCTGAGTTATTTTTTTCTCAGCTGACAAAAGGCCCATATTGGATGCAAAGAGCAGAGGCCAAATGTTAACCTCATCTGACATGTAACAACCAGAAAAGAACAAAGCAGGGCGGGAGGGAGAATATGCAACATACTTCTGCAATGTCCACGAAAGCGGCCGGCAGCTGCATATCACCAAAGTATTCTACTTGGTTCATTTCAAAATTTTACAACAGTTTCTGAACTGTACTAAACTAATCCCATATTTTTACAGTTTAGCTTTCAGAATTCATTTTCAAGATCAGACACAGGCATGGAAATATATTGCCTTGAAAGCACTTTACATAACTGTTTCAGTAATGACTGTAGGTAACTAAAGTGATATCCACAGTGACTCAAAGCAGCTAACAAGGAATCCATTTAGAATACCGTCTTTCCAGTTTCACAAGCATCCATGGAGCTATAAAAAATCTGTACTGTAATATGCTTGTCAGGTGACTAATGACCAGAATTAATTTGTTTTCACATCCCCAGATTCCTTTTCTGTTTTATCAACATTTAATTAAAACCATTCAAACCCCTTTGTAGAGTGCAAGTTGCTCCACGAATTCAACTACTATAAAGACTGTGAAAACAAGTAATAATGAATCTTGGTGTACAGTGATATTTGCCACAGCAATGAGTTCTGGTCTTGATCTGAGCTTCCAGCTTTAGGCTTATCTCTGAAAAGAGCAACACTTCTCATGATAGACTTGAAGCATAGGTGAATTATCTTATTCAGGGATATGGTCAAACCAAAAATGATTGTTAGAATCTCCAGTTCTATTTTCTGTTCTCAATTTAAAAAAAAAAAAATTATTTCTTTGGAGGCAACAATTTTAGTTTAAAGATAAGAGTGAGAAGAATAAACTGATTAAGTAGTGAAGATCTCTCAGTTCCATTCAATAACCATCCATGCTACGGGGTTTACAGTGTAATGCAAATGTTTGCTGTGCAACCTTTTCTCAGTGGTACCACTCAGGAAGTTAAATTTGCTCTCCAGAAACCAGTCTGATGTAACAACTCTTACAATGCAAATGTACTTAACCCTGTGCTACCATCCATACTCTAGCAGCATGTCCCAGTCACAAAGAGGATCCTATTGTCTCAATAAGGTAGAGAGATGGCCTTTGTCCCACTGAATTTGTGATGCAGTGATCTAAACAGAAATAATTTTCAACAGCACCTGAGTCAGAAGAATGAAGATCTTTTTCCAATATGTCATATCTAATGACTAGATTTAAATGATGACTTAATAGAGAATATACTTGTTCAAAACGCTGTATTTGCTGGCATGCCATTAACATACAATACCATCTTTGTACAATAGCATTAACATTATCAACATGTCAAGTATTCATCCAGTCAGATATTCGCTTTTAAAATTCCTTTCTGTTCTTTTAGCATTATGGGAAATGAGGGAGGTAAGCTCCAAGTCACATATGCATTTCTTAGGGTGTTCCCCAAGGAGGACAAATTGAGTATCATCACCTTCAATTCATAAAGAAGGATTTAAGGCAAATACAGATTAAATAAGTTCTCAAAGTTCATGCAGAATATCTGCAGCACAGATGGGATTTCACACAAATTTCTTGAGTTCTCATCCAAAATATCACCCTTCCATTTTATTTTAATGATTTAATGTCTGGATGAAAAGTTATTTTAAACAAAAGGTTTTGTCTTCTTAATCACACGACAACACTTTGGAACTTTCTGATAACAGCTTTAGGAAAAATCTTATAAATTAGATTCCTTTTTTTTATATAATACAGGAAGTTATATGATTTAATTCAGACAGCTACAGCCAACACTTATCTCATGAGATATTTACACCGGGTTTGTCTTGCACACATTGTTATAGTTCTGTATGAATATGCTTCCCACCAGCAATGATGTAAAGTGTTAAAAGATGCCAAGTTATTGCTTAAAATGTTGCACCGATTCCCAACATTTGCTCCCTGGAGACAGGGAAAAGTCTGGCATTACGTATCAGTGTCTTCTAAATATGAACATCTTGAACAAAACAATCACAGTGAAGCACTGTGATTGTTGTCATGTCTGTAAAACTGATATTTCAACAGAGTAGCAATAGGAGCTCCCAGTCCACAGATTACGATTAGATTCATCCCGAAAAGGTGAATGCAAAGAAAGATTCTTGCAACAGGACAAAACAGGGATTTGTTTTGGAGTACTCACATCTCTGTAAGTCACTGAAAGTCTTCAAGTAAAGTCAGGATTTTCCAAAATTGACTCAGAAAAGCTAAGTGATTTATAGTTTCTTGTCAAATTAGCAATTTCATATTTTCTTTAAGAACAATAGAGTACTTCCTTCTGAATTCTAGATCAAACAGAATCACTACTTAAGGACACAATACATTTTACATTGCTAAAATGAATTAGTAGCATAAAAGCTGAAGAGTGTTTGCTATCTGATTTGTAATTTTTAGCTATTTTTTAGCCACTTAATGAGACAACACAAAGCAACAGTGGGAAAAATCTGGCTTTCCAGAGAAAATGTGAACTTTACAGAAACCTCAGTTGACCTGAATTTTATTTCTGGTGCTTAATTTCTGCTTTCACTTAAGGAAACAAAACAAACAAACCAACCAAAAGGAAGAATGAAAGAAAGAAATTAAAAACAAGAAGAGGAAAAAGTCTTCCTAGTCACAGCCAATTTGGCCTCAAAAAAAAAAATTTGTAACAATTAACATAAAATGTATTGTCTTCAGACAGAATAGGCACATGACTTTTCCAAAAAGCTTGGCCTACACAGAAAATTGTTAATGGCTAATAACAATCATATTTTAAACATGAAAACATTTATTTAAAAGTTCAAATGCCTCACTGGTGTTAATGGAAAAGCTCTTTTCTATTTTACCCACCGTTTCACATTGAACTTTTAGTGATCTCTAACTTAGGAACAATTTGGTGAATTGCTTTCAAACACCACAGAAACATTTACTTTTAGAGTTTACCTAGAGCAAACCTGGCAATTTGCAGACAAAACATATTTTCCCAGCCTGAATTAAAGGATGAGGAGGGCTAAAATAAAACTTTTCAATCGTTACTTTGTTGCAGACCTTAAACTTGGGCAGACTTTTCCTCCTCCATGACCTACAGAAAAATCTATCACAGCTTTCTTGGTAAATGTAGCACTGTGTTCCATGTGGCTATGTAGCAGTGATGGCATTTCTGCAAAGTACAGCTCTGAACTTCGTCATCCACTGGACTCCCATTGCTATGTCATGTTCATTTTCAGTGAAACCTCACACAGGTACTGGGTTATTTCCTGCTGACTTCTCTTTTTTCTTGCTTTGCTCTTTTCAGTTCACTGATTGTGTTACTAAGACAAAGCATTTAGGGTTCATCCTTGATTGCTAATAATAATCACGATCCACCAAGTAGTTGGGATGAAAACTGTATCTGTCACAGTAAGCTGTACACTTCTATCACTCGCAGACAGCACTGAAACAGAAATATTTTCTCTCCCAAATATCTTATATTCCCACAATTTCCTCCCAAACTCATGCATTATCTCACTCCTGGAATATAAAATAGCATTTGCAAATGCAATGGGAACATAAAACAGATTAAGAAGTGTCTTGAATTGTTTCCTGCAGAGTTCTGTAGAGCTGTCTTCACATGTAGGGTCTGTGTCTTGTATCTCCCTTTGTGTCCACAAGCCTGCTCGCTGCTTGCAGGCCAGGCTCTGTGAGGGGAGGTTGTTTCTTGGGTGCCGCACTGCAGCAGGCTTCTGCTCCCTCAAAGCCCTCGTATTATCTGTGTAATTAGTTCGCACAGACTGATTAAGAAAAACATCCTAAGCCTGGGTAACGAGTTTGTTTTCACTCTACCAGATCCTGAATTCAGCCAATTAGGGCTTCTCGAAGTTGGGATGGTTTTGATCCACATGCTATGATATAAATAGAGGAGCTTAATCACTGACCTGGACATGCAACTGTTGCTTTAAGACAACAATGTTATTATTAAAAGAAAGAAAAAGATAAATGAGTAATAAAACCATGGAGACATCATGATTTTCCCACAGCAAATTTCGTGACTTCTCATTATGGGGTTATGCAGAGGAGTGAAAAAAGAAATCATTATATTTTAACATTTTGTGTTCTTAATGTTCCCACATTAAGTACAGGGGCATAGATACAGCAGCAACATCACTGTGGCTGGCACAGTTCACAGTGCAGTTCATGATTCAGTCAAGCATCAAGAGACTTTTAGAAAGAATCCAACATATATAGAAATGCATCATAAACATTTTTTGATTGATTAAAATTTCATAGCTAGAACTTTATCTAGTTACAAATACTTTTTTTTCAGAAATTAAATTTTAACAGAAATTGTTGGCATCAATTTTTAATTCATTTCTTCAATATCCCTGTGCAGAAATTCATTATCACTGGGGCTATTGATCAGTGATTCCTTTATAAGTTCGTATGCTTGAAAATAACTTGTTACAAGATGGCAGAAAATATTAAAAAAATACATGACATGGAAAATAACCAGGAGAAACAGTAACAGCTTTGACATGTCTTTCCAGATGGAAGTTTTTCTTCTGCATGAGATAGACAGAAGTTAGAGTTCCAATGGGTTTTAATATTCAGATCAATCAGCTTCCTGACGGTTAGAGTTAACCTGGTGTGGGAAGCAGTTACCAAGGAGAAAGTGTGATGCTATTTGTTTGTCTGCATGCCGTTGGTCTGCAGCAGAAATAGTTGTGCAGCAGATTTGGCTATCAGAGGGTTTGACGGAGATAGCCCCCGAGCAGCTTCACAATGAGCCTGGCTGGGGAAGAGGCTGGATGTTCGGACGAGATATTCTGCTCTCAGTGCAGCAATAGATTACAACTGCAGCTCTTATTAAAGAGCACTGCTGAACTGCTGAGAACTAAGCATTTTGCTTGTTCTGGCAAAAAGTCAATGAGTGAAAGTAAAATTGCACACACATACCCTTCCATTGTTCTGTTTGGAAACCTTCCATTGCTTAACAACCCTTTTCTATGAAAGGGGAGACATGATGCAAACAATATCCCTATCTGAGGATTTGATAACACTCATTTAAACCTCCCCTCCAAAATATCTATCTACTGCAAAAATCCAGGTGAAAATTTCTTTTGTGAGATCTTTAGTTCTGCAATCATTATCACAATAGCTTTCAGCCCACCCACCTGGAATTCCTGAAAGAACTACCAGTATTTTATGCTGAAAGTCCCTTTTACAGAGATCATTATAACTTACATATTAATGAACTAATTTGATAGAATTATTCTGCACAGTAAGTCATACCACAGCTAACAGTCATATCAAAAGGGCTAACTTTTGTGTCTCTGATTATTTTGCAAAATCCTTAATCTTTGCCTGACAGGTTCACTGTAATTTTGCTTCTCCCGGGAAACCTTTATCTCCCGTACAAGTTCAGACTCCCCATTTTCATTATCTGTACAATGTGTTGACATATGATATAACTAGCAACCGCACAGAATAGTAACACTGAATGGCGGGAGACCGTCTCCCTGTTTATATTACATGAAGGTTGATTTGATGGGCTGCAGCAATTGCCTCTGAGAGCAGACATAAGAGCAGCCTGACTCTTTCAAGTTGACACTTTGCAAATACCATGCAGGGCTTGCCACGGCTGCATGCTTTGTATCAATTGCACCAGGAGATACAGTAAATGTCACTCCCCAAAGCTGCACATTACCAAATTAGTCCTAGTGTCAATTGTTATCTGGCAGCGGTCAGTTGCCAAGCCGGCACTGCATTTTCAAGGGCTTGCTGTTTTACAATGAAAAAGCACAGGCCCGAGAGAGCTGAAGAACTACAGACACCAGCGGCTGGAACACGTGAGGATTGCCAAGCAGCACTATTTCCTTTTGTGCTGCCTAATAAGGCAACTCATGTCATTCCCTGGGTGCTTGCTTACAAATAGAGGACCAAACTTGTCCCTCTGTTGTACTCTTCTATAAGCACCGCTGAGTGTAAACAGTGGCAGAACCTGGTCCAAAGGGTACAACTGCAAAAGCACACACAGTGTGACACAGCCCAGACAGAAGACATATTTTTCCTGATGAGGAGAATGCTGTGGAGTGCTAAAGCCCCACCTCTGTTGCCTGAAGAACAAAGTGTGTTATGACTTCAGGGTTTCTTATTCTTCTGGACTTCAACTGTTGCAGAAAATAAACTTGTCTGGGAGCCATGCACAAAAGCCCACCTTATTTCACATTTCATATATACAACATTGTTTGAAGGAGATGATAGAAAAAAAATCACTGGCCATGTCTGAATGCTGTTTTCGTAACATTTCCTTTCTGAGCACACAAATCAGTCCATAAGACAAGAAAGGAAAGACAATACTGCTCTAAATGATTTGTCTTACTAGCGAATATTTCTTAGTTTATGTTTTAAAATTAATGCAAAGTTACATCTCGTTTATTTCTCTGCATGTTGAGTCTTAATCTTCTTCACCACATCTTCATTCTCCCACATTATAGTTAACTATGGCTTCGACTTAACGACTGAAGTTAGACAGCTGACTTACAAGACACATTCAGAAGATTTGCCCTAATGCCTTGTCTTCACTGAATGCTTTTACAAGAATGTAGAAATAGTCATAGACACAGACTTAGGCCCCCCTCCTTCAGTATGGTGTAAAATACCTCTTGTAGGCCAGCATAGGATAATCTTTTTCCTACATTTGGTCTCAATCTGTCTTTATACTTACAATTAGGATTAAGTGCTCAAATTGTGAAGTTCAAAGATTTGTAAAGATATATTCAAAATGTACCTTTAACATTGGGAGTGGGGAGCTGTCTTGCCTTTTCTGCAAAAGCCCTAGCCTTGGCAAAGAATCTTAGAGATGACTTAGCAGCCAACTAGGAAATTACAGATGTACAATTTCACCCTCTCTGATTTAGACAGAAGGTAATGGGTCTCTGACATTCAAAGCCTCTCTATTGCCACTGACCCTGTTCCCATCTACTCTCCCAGTTTCCCCACTCCCATATATCCTTAACATCTGTTTCACACAGTAGAGCTGTTGTTAGCAATATGCACAGATCTTCACGTTCAGACCTGGCTTGTGGGTCTGGACCTCATATGGTGGCAAAATAGACCTCAACTATCATTCATATTCACTTTCCTGTCATAGCAAAGAGGAGCAAAAGGCTGGACAAGGAACAGATTTACTGGACTGGGAGAGAGGACCATGAGGTTGTGACACAAGGGTACTTGGCACGTAATAGAGGAGCACCCTCAGAGCAGCAGGTTCCCACCTTCCACCTGGATGCTGCAGGCAGCTGGCTGTAGAGTCTTGAAATGCAGGTCTTCTGGAGGGGGCTTCTTTGTTTGCTTGGTGTCTCACTAGCAAAGACAACAAAGACATATGAATCCTGTTGCTCTCTTACCTGGTGTAAATCTGAGTTTACTGATGCCAAATGAGGTACTCCGAATATACATCAGTGCAACTGAGTAAAATTTGGGCTTAGTTTTTTTAATACAATGAAAGGAAAATGTCCTGCAGGTAGGTAACATTTTTTAAGAGTGTTATAAAACAGCTCATAAAATATCCCACCTAAGCAATAATATCTTTTGAGATGTTTGTGTAAAAAACTTTTGCAGAATAAAACATCAGAGTGTTACAAATCTTCAGGGACACCCACTGCCTTCTTTCTGGAACTGTTCCTGCTGTCTTATCTTAGTGCTAGGATTTGTAACTGATACTTGCTAGGGTGCCAAATCTATCATGGGGATACCCATGACAGGGAGAAGAGATGAAATTAGTGGTATTATGAGAACTTGTGCCAAGATACAAATGTCCTAAACAAAGGGATACTTAAAGAGGTAGTATAGACAGGCAAATGGCTTCGTTTAAATACATCACTATTCACTTTCTCTCCAGATACTTTCTCTATATGTATTTTCAACTAACAATACTTTAAAACACTACAAAGTCTCATATTCTTTTGCAATATAATTCCATTGTAAATAGGCTGAAGGAAATAATTTAATTGTAAATAAGCTGAAGGACATCTCTGCAACAAGCACCTGGTGACTTAACTTCCTGAAGTTGTTAGGTTTTTCAGAACTCTTATGTTACATAAATATGGAAGGGAGTGACGGGCTTTACCTAATTCTTGGTGAAGATAAGGGAGTCTTTTAATAGGCATTAGTAAACATTATACCTACTCCATTACTCCTTCTCACTGAGCACTCTTAAAAGAGAGTAGCATAGCCATTTTATTATGGCACAGAGACAAGATGGAGACACTATTCCCACACCAAACTTCTGTACTTTTATTGTCAAGTTACTTTGCATACCCTTTTCCTTGTATTCCCCCAAGCAATACAAAGAATAAATGTTTAGAAGAAAAAAATATTTTTTGCTTGTTTCAAACTACCTAGGTCACCTGGGCCTTCACAAGCTCGATTAATTTCTCACAGATGCAGGTTTTCAGAAAGTTTCAGTGTACCTGCACTGAGACACAGACTGAACTTCCAGGATAGTATTTTTTGAAACTGGATCTCAGCACAAAGGTACAGGAGAGGAGAAAGCCGGCTCCTGGTAGGAAGCCAGTCCTGATTGCATTAATTTTACCTCAGAAATGTAAAACTAGATTACAAGCTTTTAGGACCTCACAAAAGCTCTGAGATCTGTAAAGATTACAAATTGCATTTCAGCAAGTTTGTCCTGCACTTAGCCTGAAACTTCAGAAAACTTGCTTCATAATTAATATTTGCTTAATAGGATCTTTTATTAAAGGATTTCAAAACAAAACTTGCAATTATTAAAATATTACAATTCATATCATCCCTGTGAGATGATACCAGCCTAACTTTGTGGATGAGGAAAAAGCTGTGAACACAGGGGTTAAATACTCATACCAAGTCAGAAACTAGGACTTAGTGGTAGAGCTTGGAATATAAACCAGACCTCTCAACAGCCAGCACTTCGCTTTAGCCACATGTTCACTCTTACATGTACTAGGTGGTCAAAATAGCAGGAGATGTTTCTCACTGCTTAATTCAGCAGTCACGGCCTGTGGCAGGGAGTAAAGCAGAACTGGTTTTAGTGGGCCAGATCCCCTCTCTAGCCAGTTTAAAGCCATTTACTTCTATGAAGTTATTCTTAATTTGTCCTGATGCAGTTAATAGAAGAATTAGACACAGTTAGGATAAGGATATTTCAAATAATCTTTTAAAGTCATTATAAATCATCTTTACATCTCATATATAGGGATTCAGTTACTTTAAGAGGTGAGCAGGGGTTGCCATTTCTCTTTGGTTTTTGGCAAAATTTCAGACTTTTTTTTTGCTTCTTCAGCTACACAACTTAAATCATACCCAGTTTGGCTTTGCAATTCTCAGCCAATAGTGATACAAAGTTTTTTACACTTTCCCAGTTTCCCTGCTGACTTGTGTTATTATTAAACTAACAAAATAATATCCCATTTCCCCTTTAAATTATTCTTGTCTTGCCTAGTGCTATGAAATACAACATGCAAACCCAGGTTCAGTATTACAAATCTACATAGTATTTAGGAATATGCACTAAACCAACATGCCAAAATACACATAGAGTGGGAACAGGGAGCAAAGCAACTCCTGAATTGCCAAAATACACATAGGAGCATGCCATTCGTAAGTTACTCATCATTCCCAATATGCATATACAAGCATGCGGGAAACTAGCCCTTCTCAATAGCAATGATGCATGATGCTTTGCTACCAAAGTCTCGCACAGATCTGCGTACTGAGAATGTGTACTGAAACAGGCATGTTTCTACCATAAGAAGCCTACATACACGTTCTGAGTGTATAACAAGACTACTTCCATGAACATGCAGTTTGGGTTCTTTTAATAACCTTTTAGGGTGCAGACACTGATTCAGGGGTCAGTAACAGAACACCCCAAATGATGATGGAAAATATGAAATTCTTCAATTTGGATGTCTCCACAACATCAAGAAAAAATAAGATTCACAGATTCCAGTGCTTCTTCCCATTCAGTTTTGAGACATGCGAGGATATTCAGCATCTTCATCACGTAGTAAATCCTGCTTTCTTCTCCAATGCTTCTCTTTTTATTTATTTTCCTGACGGATCACAAAGGCAATCTAACCCTTGAGATACTAGCAATCTAATCCAGTTGCTTCATGATTTATCACCTAGGTCAGATCAACACAGTTAACTCCAATGAACGTTATCTAAACCCATTAGACAAATAAACTCAATAAATGCTATCTTAGCTCATGCTATCTAAAACCTACCCTAAAAGAGACGCAGGTCTGTCTGCAGCCCTGGATTTTTTGGGCTAGCTGAAAGATGCAATTTGTACTTACACAGACAGCTTACTATTGAGTATACATACGTGAAGAGTTGTGTTGTTTCTTACCTAATCATATGCATTAAATTATTTAACTAGTTCCTCCACATTCTGCACTCAGGCAGAAGTACTTTAAGTGAATAACTGCTCCTTAGGACAAAAGTCAAATAAACTAATTTAAATTGCATTGAGTCATTGGTAATGTAGATCTTAAAACACCTTTTGGAAGGTAACAATATTGTGTTACTTCTGTATTTTCTCTGCTAGCCTCCTAGAAGTGTGTTCATTCCTCAGCATTGAACGGTGATTGTATCTCTGATTGGACATAATTTATATCTCTCTCATAAGTATGCATTTGAGAGGATTTGGCTTTCCTTCATACAATTACACTTAGTCTATGGATTATATTTTGCCATATTTGGAAAAAATATCACAAAAATGCCAGAACACTTCTAAGATCTTTCTTTTCTTCCTTCTTTCTTTCCTTCTTTCCTTCATTCCTTCTCTCCTGTTTTTCAGTTGAAAAGTGGCCTTTCAGTGCCAAAGTTGCAGAACCTTATTCAAAGGATGAAGCTTCATGAGGAAGAAGAAAGAGGAATGACTATTGGTAGCTTTGGCCTAATTGTGGTTCACTTCTGAACTTTTTCTTTTGTGATGAGTATTGCTTCTCATTTAGCAAACCACTACCTAATCCACAATGCAGAATCCCTTACTCAAAGCATAAACAATTTTCAAAAAAACAAGAGGACTTTGCCTTTTCACAGGTGCAAACTCAACTAAAGTCAAGAAGGTTCTATAACTCAATTTCTTTTACACTTGCCGTAGGGAGATAAACCACATCAGTAAAAGCACTCTTTCCCACAGGTTGTGAGAGGGTATATTACCTAGGCTATACCACCTTAATAAAAGTGATACAACTATGTCTATCTGTATCACTATCAATGTACTTTGTGGCTACTTTGCATGGAGCCAAGAGCTTGTTCTTTAGTGATCATCACACCAGAAATTGAAGGAAAGCCAGAGGTATCTCCAGATCAATTAATCTGCAGGCTGAGAAACAGTGGCGAACTTCAAGACCTCACCAGTGACTGCCTGTTCATGAGGCAAAAGAAAAACATCAAGTCAGCCTATGAGTGCAGGCTCAACACTCTCTTTACAGAGGGAGCATTAACTCAGGTGGGAGAAGTCCAGAACTTCAAAAACTGTGAAAATCCCATGTGGAGCTAGAGCCATTATGTGCTTGCAGATTAGGCACCATAAGACAACTTTACACACCAACTAACAGTGATTTAGACAGTAAGTAGCAAATAGGACATAGGTATGCACAAACTTTCACAACGCTGCTTACCTAACTCTTGTGGACTAAAGTATATTATGCACACCCCCAAAGCCACAATTCCACAAACATGAACATAAAAACAAATGACGGGTTTAACTACTAAAATTCCTGAACACAGACATAGTAAAATGATTGTAATCAGTTCTTGGATTCACTCTACAAACAGGATATGGAAATACAAGAAAGAGTTCAAAGACAGGGACAAGGAATGTGCAGTATGAGACAAAGCTCAAGGAACTCTCTCTGTGCCACAGTAAAGATAAAGTGATTTGATCAGTGATATTTGCAAAGGGAAAATGTCTGAGGAAAAGAGAAATAATTTGGCTGTCAAAGAAAAACCTACAACAAATAGCTGAGTGCTGAATTAAGAGAAACAAGATACATTTTCCTACTAATTAGGGTATTTAAGTAACTGAAACTGTTACACAAATGTACCAACATTTGGAACCATTAATATAAAATTAATTTTTTTAATAGAAAAGGCTCTGTTTCAAACACTGATTTAGGAAGGAAGGGCACGCAGGAGGGTGAAGTTTATCACAATTAACATAGCTACTTCAGTGTGTACACTTATGTCATATAAGGCCAAAAGCCCAAATTTTCTCCATTCACACTGAGATTTTTTCTGGCATCCTGTATGGGGGATATAATTACCAGAGGCCCTTCCCATCACTCACATTTAATCTAGTTTTATAAGAAATTCTACAGCCTGTATATGCAGGAGCCCAGTCCAGATGATCATAGCGATCTTTTCTGGCCTCAGAGGGTAGGGGTCTACAAAGCCAGTGTCTGTCTTCACTAGCTAGTCCATACTCAATGGGGCACAACTTTGCTGCTGCCTCTCTGTGGGTGGAACAGAGCCTTTAGCTCCAACCAGTAGGCACCTGTACCTCAAGATATCATGCTCAGTCCCAGTAGACAGCCCAACCAGAATTTTTAGGTCAGTAACTTGTTTAATTTTAGGCCAATCTCCCAAGTTTCTACCTCAGCAGGTGGCAATATCTGTCAGATAATTCCCTGTCCCCAGAGGTGAATAAAGAAGAATAAGGGCTAGAAATAGCAGTGAAGAAAAAGCACAAGCACAGAATAATGCAATGTTATGCAAGAAACTAATCTAATGTACTGGAAGCAATTTAGCAGTAACACAAAACCAACATTCATGGGAAATTTTTTTCTATCCAGGGCTTCATATAATATAATTTTGGAAGATGTTCCTTTTAGAAAGTTCATAATGTATGAAAAATGTATGAAATTGACTTAAAGGATTGATTTTATTTCCAAAAGATACCATTTAAAAAGCTTATATATGCTCCATTTTATTGTTTTAACTTGTAAAAAAGGAGGAATTTGAATCTATGGAATTATAATTGTTCTGAAAAAAAGTCTGTTCTGAAAAAAAGTCTGTTCGGAGACTATTTCCTTAATGTATTAAACTTGTTTAGACACTTCAAAGAATTTTAAGTTGTATATCAAGAACTGCCCAAAGATAAATTAAGATTATTCTTATTTCACTTCATCTCTGGCCAGAACAGTCCCCTCAGATCCGCAAGTCATTTACAGAGATTTCTGGAGTCAGTTTCTGTTATGCAGGCAATATTGTTCCATCTTTACATGCAACAGTTTAAAAATGCAGAGTAATAATGTCTTAACCCCTTTCTTGTTTCTTTTTGGCTTTTTTTTTTACATTGCTCCATAAATTTCCGAGATTAAAGACTAATAAGTAATGCTTTTCCATAACTCAGATAAAAACTTTGAATATGCAACAATTAACGCTTTGCAGTTTTACAATCTGATTTCACAGCACATCCAAGTGAAAAACTGTAGACTAAAATTAGAGAGGTATTTCAGGTATTTGAACTGCAAAGGGCATAATATTAAAAACTAGACCCAGTGTGGTGGGTTAACCTTGGCTAAGAGCTAAAGTCCCAACCAGCCACTCGCTCACCCCCCACCTTGCCGCTCACACCAGGACAAGGGAAAAAAATAGGAAGAAGAGGAATGAGAAAGCTCATGGGTTGAGATAAAGACAGGGAGATTGTTTACTGCTTACTGTTGTGGTAAAACAGACTAGACTTGGGGAAAATTAACTTAATTTCTAGCCAATTAAAATAAAAATATAATTATTTTGGGTAGTGTGAAACAAAAAGGCAAACATTAAAAGCAACACTTTCATGTTCCCAGGCTCCACTTCCTCCATTCACTTCTAATTCCTCCACCTCCCTTTGCAGCACAGGGAGGATGGATTATGGTGGGGTTACAGTCAGTACACAGTGGTTCCTCTCTGCCACTCCTTCCTCTCACCTACTGTCTTCCCCTGCTCCAACATGGGTTCCCCATGGCTGCAGTGGATACCTGCTCTGCCATGGAGCTCCTCCTCCTCCTCTGACTTTGGTGTTCCCTCTCCTCTTTCTCATTCTTTTTTCGTTTCCTCCTCCTCCACCTGTCCAGTGTTTTCTGCAATTTCTTAAATATGGGAGGAAGTCCTGAAGGGCAAAGGAGTCCAGGAAGGCTGGACATTCTTCAAGAAGGAAATCTTAAAGGCAAAGGAGGTGGCCATCCCTATGTGCCAAAAGATGACCCGGCGGGGAAGAAGACCAGCCTGGCTGAACATAGAGATTTGTCTGGAACTCAGGAAAAAAAAAGGGAGTTTATGACCTTTGGAAGAAGGTACAGGCAACTCAGGAGGTGCAGGCAAGGTTGTTGTGAGGTTATGCAGGGAGAAAATTAGAAGGGCCAAAGCCCAACTAGAAATTTATTTGGCTACTGCAGTAAAAGACAATAAGAAATGTTTCTATAAATACATCAACAACACAAGGAGGGCTAAGGAGAATCTCCATCCTTCATTGGATGCGGGGGGGGAACATAGTGACAAAAGATGAGAAAAAGGCTAAGGAGGCTTAATGCCTTCTTGGCCTCAGTCTTTAATGCTAAGACCAGTTGTTCTCCAGGTACACAGCCCCCTGCACTGGAAGACAGGGGCAGGGAGCAGAACAAAGCCCCCATAATCCAAGGGGAAATGGTTGGTGACCTGCTACACCACTTAGACACACACAAGCCTATGGGGCTGGATGGGATCCACCCAAGGGTGCTGAGAGAGCTGGCGGAAGGGCTCACCAAGCCCCCTTCAATCCTTTATCAGCAGTCCTGGCTAACTGGGGAGGTCCCAGCTGACTGGAGGTTAAAAATGTGATGGCCATCTACAAGAAGAGCCAGAAGGAGGATCCGGGGAACTACAGGCCTGTCAGTCTGACCTCAGTGCTGGGGACGGTTATGGAGCAGATCATCTTGAGTGCCATCACGTGGCACATACAGGACAACCGGGTGATCAGGCCCAGTCAGCATGGGTTTATGAAAGGCAGGTCCTGCTTGACCAACCTGATCTCCTTCTACAACAAGGTGACCCATTTAGTGGAGGAGGGAAAGGCTGTTGATGTTGTCTACCTAGACTGTAGTAAAGCCTTTGAAACCCTTT
The DNA here is from genome assembly GCF_034638445.1 of Ciconia boyciana. NCBI lineage: Eukaryota > Metazoa > Chordata > Aves > Ciconiiformes > Ciconiidae > Ciconia > Ciconia boyciana. Next base: position 18,465,216 of record NC_132936.1, on the reverse strand, counting down.
CCCACAGCATTCTCCTGGAGAAACTGGCTGCTCATGGCTTGGATGGGCGTATGCTTCGCTGGGTAAAAACTGGCTGGATGGCCGGGTGAGAGAGTTGTGTTGAATGGAGTTAAATCCAGTTGGTGGCCGGTCACAAGTGGTGTTCCCCAGGGCTCAGTATTGGGGCCAGTTCTGTTTAATATCTTTATCAATGATCTGCAGAAGGGGATCGAGTGCACCCTCAGTGAGTTTTCAGACACCACCAAGTTGTGCAGGAGTGTTGATGTGCTTGAGGGTAGGAAGGCTCTGCAGAGGGACCTGGACAGGCTGGATCGATGGGCCAAGGCCAATTGTATGAGGTTTAACAAGGCCAAGTGCCGGGTCCTGCACTTGGGTCACAGCAACCCCATGCAATGCTACAGGCTTGGGGAAGAGTGGCTGGAAAGCTGCCAGGCAGAAAAGGACCTGGGGGTGTTGGTCGACAGCTGGCTGAACATGAGGCGGCAGTGTGCCCAGGTGGCCAAGAAGGCCAATAGCATCCTGGCTTGTATCAGGAATAGTGTGGCCAGCAGGAGTAGGGAAGTGATTGTACCCCTGTACTCGGCACTGGTGAGGCCACACCTCGAATACTGTGTTCAGTTTTGGGCCCCTCAGTACAAGAGAGACATTGAGGTGCTGGAGCATGTCCAGAGAGGGGCAATGAAGCTGGTGAAGGGTCTGGAGCACAAGTCCTGTGAGGAGCATCTGAGGGAACTGGGGTTGTTTAGCCTGGAGAAAAGGAGGCAGAGGGGAGACCTTATCACTCTCTACATCTACCTGAAAGGAGGTTGTAGCGAGGTGGGTATTGGTCTCTTCTCCCAAGTAACAAGTGATAGGATGAGAGGAAATGGCCTCAAGTTGTGCCAGGGGAGATTTCGATGCAAATGGAAAGGGGTGTTTCATGATTCAGCAGTAATGCAATGATGACTCTGGAGCTGCAGAGGAAATCTCAGGGAATATATGCCCTAGGTGGCTGTGCTAGTAGGGGAGGCCTATGGTCACTTTGTCTCCCTCGTAAATTTTCACCTGTGCACAATTTAAAAGCTCCTGAAGAATTAGGCCCAGAAACCTTTTGCACCTTCATTCATGTACATACGTACTCATGCATCTCCCATGAATGCCAATAAGAGTAACCTATTTGCGCCAAAGAGACAATATACACCATTGCTAATCTCATTTCTCCTTGATTTTCTCATTTTGTATCTAGTTCCTTCAAACTTAGATGGTTCATAGTTTCCCTTCACTGTTGGTCCAGGAGAAAGTCATTTCAAGCACTGCAGGTCTGCTCGCAGTAATGATTGTGCTAAATGCCATTGTGTGGTTTGGATCTTCACAAATCAAAGCTGTTGTTACCTTCTTTCCTGCTCAAAAGTTATAGGTCCAATAATTAGACTGGCCCCTTGATGAGCACATTGAGATCCAGTTTGCATGCTTTAATGGCAGCGATAAGAATAGAATTATAGCTCTTTGCAGCAATCTTTTTTTGATATGGTGTTAACTCTGCATTGTGTAAAGTTAAAGTATGGTTATTATATCTTTGGATGCCATCAGAATTTCACTCAGGAGCAAAATGAGGAAGATTTGGCCTCTTGAGACACTCTAAAACTCTGGTTAAAGAAGAAAACTTAGATGCATAAGCCACCTGGACAAAAGACTTCTTTATTTTCTGTTTCAATCAGCAATAGGATTATTATCTAATGCTACTAGACTAGTAGGACAACCTAACCTTAATCAGTGACCCAGCTCAGACCAGCATCTGAATACAGGGCTGTACCAAATGACTTCAGTGGGATTTTTGCGTGTGCTTAAATGCATGTATGTATCTGCCATTCTGGAGCACTCACATTTTGCTGAATTAGGACCCAATTCTAGTGGTGCAGAGCAGTGAAAACAATTGCTGTAGGAATAAATAAAATGAATACCAGCTTTAATACTATAAAAATGCACACGCACATATCTACAAGCAAAATGAGAAAATGGTGGTGCCTGATCTATGGGTAGCCATAAGCAGTGGTGTCAAGTCATCTATTTTAAGTCCTTAAAACACTGAAGGACAGATCATTATCGTATTGAAAATGCTGAATTCCTGTGCAGTCGAGGCTGTAGGGGTCTCTGTGAGGAGAGGTTGGGGCTGTCCCGTGCTGGACACAGCCAGTTCCAGCTGGTTCCATCTGGGTACAGCTGGCTTGAACAGCATTACCACAGGACACAGATGATTCCATCAGCTAATATAGTCCTCCTCTGGGAAAACATGAAATCATGGAATCATTTAGGTTGGAAAAGACCTTTAAGGTCATCAAGTCCAACTGTAAACCTAACTCTACCAAGACCACCACTACACCATATCCCTAAGCACCACATCTACACATGTTTTAAATACCTGCAGGAATGGTGATGCCACCACCTCTCTGGGGCAACCTGTTCCAATGCTTGACAACCCTTTAGGTGAAGAATTTTTTCCTGAAATCCAATCTAAACCTCCCCTGGCACAACTTCAGGACATTTCCTCTCATCCTATCACTTGTTACTTGGGAGAAGAGACCAATACCCACCTCGCTACAACCTCCTTTCAGGTAGATGTAGAGAGTGATAAGGTCTCCCCTCTGCCTCCTTTTCTCCAGGCTAAACAATCCCAGTTCCCTCAGATGCTCCTCACAGGACTTGTGCTCCAGACCCTTCACCAGCTTCATTGCCCCTCTCTGGACATGCTCCAGCACCTCAATGTCTCTCTTGTACTGAGGGGCCCAAAACTGAACACAGTATTCGAGGTGTGGCCTCACCAGTGCCGAGTACAGGGGTACAATCACTTCCCTACTCCTGCTGGCCACACTATTCCTGATACAAGCCAGGATGCTATTGGCCTTCTTGGCCACCTGGGCACACTGCCGCCTCATGTTCAGCCAGCTGTCGACCAACACCCCCAGGTCCTTTTCTGCCTGGCAGCTTTCCAGCCACTCTTCCCCAAGCCTGTAGCATTGCATGGGGTTGCTGTGACCCAAGTGCAGGACCCGGCACTTGGCCTTGTTAAACCTCATACAATTGGCCTTGGCCCATCGATCCAGCCTGTCCAGATCCCTCTGCAGAGCCTTCCTACCCTCAAGCACATCAACACTCCTGCACAACTTGGTGGTGTCTGAAAACTCACTGAGGGTGCACTCGATCCCCTTCTGCAGATCATTGATAAAGATATTAAACAGAACTGGCCCCAATACTGAGCCCTGGGGAACACCACTTGTGACCGGCCACCAACTGGATTTAACTCCATTCAACACAACTCTCTCACCCGGCCATCCAGCCAGTTTTTACCCAGCAAAGCATACGCCCATCCAAGCCATGAGCAGCCAGTTTCTCCAGGAGAATGCTGTGGGAAAGGGTTTCAAAGGCTTTACTACAGTCTAGGTAGACAACATCAACAGCCTTTCCCTCCTCCACTAAATGGGTCACCTTGTTGTAGAAGGAGATCAGGTTGGTCAAGCAGGACCTGCCTTTCATAAACCCATGCTGACTGGGCCTGATCACCCGGTTGTCCTGTATGTGCCACGTGATGGCACTCAAGATGATCTGCTCCATAACCGTCCCCAGCACTGAGGTCAGACTGACAGGCCTGTAGTTCCCCGGATCCTCCTTCTGGCTCTTCTTGTAGATGGCCATTCACATTTTTAACCTCCAGTCAACTGGGACCTCCCCAGTTAGCCAGGACTGCTGATAAAGGATTGAAAGGGGCTTGGTGAGCCCTTCCGCCAGCTCTCTCAGCACCCTTGGGTGGATCCCATCCAGCCCCATAGGCTTGTGTGTGTCTAAGTGGTGTAGCAGGTCACCAACCATTTCCCCTTGGATTATGGGGGCTTTGTTCTGCTCCCTGCCCCTGTCTTCCAGTGCAGGGGGCTGTGTACCTGGAGAACAACTGGTCTTAGCATTAAAGACTGAGGCCAAGAAGGCATTAAGCCTCCTTAGCCTTTTTCTCATCTTTTGTCACTATATTTTCCCCCGCATCCAATGAAGGATGGAGATTCTCCTTAGCCCTCCTTGTGTTGTTAATGTATTTATAGAAACATTTCTTATTGTCTTTTACTGCAGTAGCCAGATTAATTTCATGATCCAGGGGAGGCCAGGCTTGATAAAACTCTCATTCTAAAGGTTATTATTTGGGAACATTATATTTCTGAAAACAGGAATTATTAGTTACTAAACAAGAATTAGCTACTGAACAGGAATGAAATCTGCTAAGCAAGACCATTGATATGGAAGGAGGAAACAAATATAAAAGGAAAAATGGCATAAAGGAAGAGTACAAAGTGGAGAGGGCAATAAAATGAAGGGTAGATTAATAGCGGTCTTGTAATGCAGTCCTCTCCAACCATTTTCGGTCTGCAGTTTTGCATACATTCACTGTTTAGGCTTCAGTCCCACAGATAGGTGTAAGAATAAAAGTTGACTCAAGATCAGCTCAACAGGAATGCATTTGTGTTTACACTTCATTACAGCTTCAGGATCTGAGGAAGTGGGAGTGACCTACTTCTTACTGTTTGTAAATAGTTGAGGTTTGTGAGTGGTAGACTGAAATGGAAAATGTATGTTTATAGGGATGGTAAGAATCTAGAGTCAGAACAGCTAATGCAGCTATTGAAATCATAACAAACTGCTGCTTCAGAGCCTTATCTAATCTCTAACATTGATTAGAAGGCCTTAATACAGCACGTATTATATTCTGCCTGTAATTGTCTTGGATCATGCTTTGAAGCAATTGCCTTCAAAGACAGGAGTTTTGGTCAAATGACTCAATGCCTGATCCAGTATTATAATTTTAGGGAACTAATCACCTACAGTACTTTTACCCATGTTTTAAAAGGTGTTGAGCACCTGCAATTACCACTGAAGTCAGAAAAGTCAGCATTTGGAGAGTCAACACCATACCAAATTGTATCAATGTTAAGAAATAAGCTGCTATCTGCAAAACCCAGGAATGTACTTCTTTGTGTAGGCAACAAAAGTCATGTTCAGCTGGGGAAGATCTTCAGTGGGTTATCTATATTTCAATATGTTTTCAACCTTCTGTGTGCTTGGGAAAGGAGTTGGCAGTATACTGTACCTGCATAACATGTTACTGAACACTGGAAATTAAATGCAAAAGAAGCTATGTCCTGTCCTAAAATCTTAACATCCCTTGTATCAGCTGACCCATTTACACTTTTCCTGTGTTCTGTCAGAGCTGGGAAAACAGTCCTTCCCTGTCATGTTGTCTCACCACCTCCAAGATGTTCAACTCGGCAGGCAGGTGATATAGAGGAGAGAATGAAGAGAGTGGGAGCCCAAGCATGTGTTAACACTGTGCGTAGCTGTAGATCTGACACATTCCCTCTCAGAATTTCTCCACTTTCCCATGCTCTTCCCTAGGCATGTAAAACTCCACACTGCTTCAACACAGGGAAGTGCAGATGAGAAATACCATGATATTCCCAGCTTTACTTCACAGCCTTCAGTGAAAGTACTGTCTAGTGAAAAGATGTTCACTAGGCAGACTCCTCCTTTGGACTCTTATACTTACATAGATTTACTTGCCTGCAGTCAGGCTTTTTGCCACCAGGACTGATCAAAAGCGTATTTTTTTAGTGTAAAAGCTAAGAAATGCACTTGGAAACAGGTAACAAAGTTTATACTTTTGCCATCAGATTTGCACTGGAAATCATCCCTCTTGAAGCGCTGTGATGCCACTCAGCACATTGGTGTTTTGTAGATAGGTTTAGCTTTGAGAAATCAGCATCTTCCTGAGATTTTATATATTACTTCCCTTAACAGTAAGTGCTGAGTTCTCTTGTCAATGAAACCTAAGAGTGGAAGATCCTTCTGTTTATGCTTCAAAATAATCAAATTTACAGAGGTGACGTTGCATTTTATTGCAAGGCAGCATTTTTAGGTTTGAAGCTGAAAAAATCTTTCCTAGATGGGATGTTAGGTTTGATACCCTCTTACAAAAGTCAAATCCCTCCCATGTTCTCCCACACATAGTCTTCTTGACACCCATGCAAGTATGTGACATATACCCATGCTCACTCAGCTTAGCAGTGCCACCACACACCTTATTACCCCCTTCAATTTCTACAGTTTTAACATCTTTTGCACCTTCACAGAAGGACTTTGCAAAACACTGAAATAACTTTAATGTGGGAATTTATTGTGCATTCTCGTCAGGATTTGACTACAATGCATGGCATTTCCCCCAGACCCGGATACAAAAGAAACATAATCAAAATAAATAAAATGGAAGAAATTTTATTTATGAAGCAGAATTGTGTAAACTTGACTGAACTTTTATCTAATGAAAATGTTTCTAAACTCATGCTTGTCTTTTTGGTGTCCCTTCTAGCTGTATCACTGGCATCTCTACTCTGGACAGATTTAACCTGTTCATTTGGGTTTCTCTAAAGCTCTAAAGGCTACCCCAAAGTTCAGAGTGGTGTATCACAACAATCCGTGCGAGTTTTTCCATTTTCCTTTTGTTTAGAGCAGAGTTCTTGTAAGACCTGATGCCCTCCATGATTCTTGGCTGGTGAGTGTTTGTACCCTGACACCTTAACTCACCAATTATATGTCCTACCATTTATATTTTGTACCAGTAGTGAGAAAGATGCAAATTCTCAAAGGTGCATGAGGTCTTATATCTTACTCTGTTTAATGAAGCTGGCAGTTCCTATGTATATCACATAATCTAGTTGAAGTGACCAAGTGCATGTTACACTGACTTCAAGGATAAGGAAATTACCTCATTTGAATGTATGTCAGCTGTGCTTCCTGATCTCTAAGGAAACACCGAAGAAAATATAAATATGCCTGCAGTGTCTGATGTCAGCCATGATCTACTCTCCCTGTTTTGGGTTTCTATATTTCATTTGAATTCACACTGCATCAACCATATGTGAGGAGTGCATTATGTGAGGATTTAGGTGTTGCTTATCCTTTTTTTAACACTACAGTAATCCAATATTTTATATCACTAGAGTTTCTCTGCCTTCATTGTGATTCCTCCAAATTCGTGCAGATGTGGAAAGCTGAATAATTGGTCAGTGTCTGTGTTGACTGTTGTGTCTCAGACCACAGACTCAACATTTTGTTAACCTACAAAACACATCCAAATATTATTAAGCACCCAGTCTCTACAGGTGTGTCCTGATGCCTGTCTTCAATAGTCAGCCTACCAATACATACAGATGAGCCAGTATGAGACAAATAAGTTTCAGGTTAAAAGATATTTCCTCCTTCTGACACTGTGGCTCCCAATTCCGTTACGTTTCTGCCATACATGCAAAAGGACTTCTGCTCCTGGCATGATCCTCTAAAAGCTGATGAACAACACAGGACTTCCAGCAAAACAAAAATCATGTCCTAGGACTCAATTTATATGTCAGCAGACTGAACTGGGCAAGTGTTGAGGTGAGAATGACTCCTGTGTTACTTTCATCACTCCTAGGCTGCTCAGTGCTTCTTCTGTCCTAGTCAACCTGACCTAAGACCAACCCCATGTTGCATCTGCTCGTGGATGATCTTCTTCAGCCTTGAGGTTGCACAGGAGACAGGGTGGCATTGACTCAGTGAAGTCAGAGACCTGCTTTCAGTTCTTCCAAACCTCTGTCCTTCTGCTGCTCACTCCCTGCTCACTTGGGCAAGAGAGGGGAGTGGAGGCTTTCTGTCCCAGAGCCCTTCTCCAGGGCAGCTGAGCCATGCAAAATGGCATTCATTTACACACAGGGCATGAGTATCTCTTCCAAGGATCAACAGTTAAGCAGAAGTTGAATCATTTTCTGAATCATAGTTCTTTTTTCCATTTCTGAAGTACATCATTTTTCACCTATGATACCATGGTAAAATCTCAATCTTGTCCTGAAATATTTTCTTAAGAAAATAGGGGCAGAGATAGGAGACACCAGGGTCTCCTTGTAGAGAGAAGAAAAATAGAAGGAATTATAGGGGATTATACAATCAGACAAGTGACCTGAAATAATTTCAAGATTGTTTTATCGACTCTTTTTCCTTCTTTCACAGTAACTACTTTCACTGTATTTCCTGCTAGATTGAGTGCACTTAAGCAATATATTTGCAGTAAAGCAACAGCGGACAATTAAGTTCTGAAGCAGAGCTGGCTTTAGTATTATTGGGAGAATATACTCTGTCTCCATGTGGGTCTACCCAAGTACTTCTTGAAATTCACGAGTATTTAATTTTCACTAAAAGAAAAGGAGGTGGACATTTTCAACTATTTAAACTGTCCCATTTCTATGTGTTTGAATCAAATATGAGGATTTCTTATTTGTTTACTTCAAATATTTATGTATGTTACACACTATGAAGAAAAGCTAAAATAAAAAAGAAATATTTTGATGTTGTTTAAACAGAAGGCTTTGAAAGAAATAAAACAGCTTGTACTATTTCTTTCAGAAAGAAATTTGAAATTGTCAGGTTTTGTGCTGATTCTGAACAAAGCCAAGTTTTGGAAACATTGAATACAGCATTCCTACTCTTGGCACTGGATTTGTAATGAATTTCTGCTTGATTCTTCTTTTGTTCTTGCTGACCACAGAGGGCTATGTTGACCTGCACCTAATCCCCTCTAGCAAATTATTCCACTGCTGTGTTTTTCTCTTTAACTTGGTAAATTCAAGTTCCTGCTCATTACTGTTCAGTTATTCTTTTGGCTAAGCATTACATAGACATTTAGAGAACAAGACTCTTTTAATTCTTTTTTCCCCTTTTGAGTCAGATGGCTGCCTTAAAGCAATACATTTTGATGAAAAACAGGGTTGCTTTTAAGATATGAGTTTCTTTTTTTTTCCCTCCCATAATTTTTGATGGCACCTGGGGTAGGGAGGCCTGTTGCCTGCAAGAAGGAATGTTATATATGTGGTGCTTGTGAGTGAGGCAGCATCACAGGAATGGAATGTGGAAAACTGTCTTGTCTTGATTTTCCTTTTCCCATTTACTTTTGCCTGTTTCTGTCTACAGCCTTTTCCTTCCCTCAGTTGCTTAGTGCGGTTTGGGATTTCTTTCTTTCTTTCCTTCATTCCTTCCTTCCTTCTTTCTTTCTTTCTTTCTTTCTTTCTTTCTTTCTTTCTTTCCTTCCTTCCTTCCTTCCTTCCTTCATTCTTTCTTTCTGACTTTTTAGAGGAACTTTTAGGAAAGTCAGCTCAATTTATGCTAGCAATTATCCCAGAGGGGCAGGAACTAATTGCTCTAATTATTACTTGAGGGTCATATAGGGACATTTAGATCCTGAGGCCAGCTATAAAGGAGCAGGTTAAAAATTAGCTTTCTTGAATTTGAGAGGCAGTTGATAACTCCTGGTGTTGCAATGTTCTTAACTACTGGGGGAGAACCTGATAGAACAGGTGGAGCGAATGGAACAGAAATATATTTCTATTTACCTGATTTTTCAATAGGACAATAGGCTAGATTAATGACACTTGGTTGCAATGAGATTCTTCCTTGTTTAGAGAAATAATTTTTAAGAGTAAGACTACCCCATGAGAGCACTGCTATACAGAAGATGTGAAAGGACTAGTTCCTACCTTCACTGTAGCAAGGTGATTGGACTTACTTAAACAGAATGAATTGTAAGATCAGGATGAAACCCAGAAACAGGTAATGAAAGTAATTTGAATGTCTGAAATAGAAATCAGTAGTTACTGATGTGACAATTCAGTCATTCATATAAGATATTTGCTAGTGTTCAGCACTGAAGTTTTGTTTTGGTAAAGTTTTAATACCTTTAGGTTCTTAAACCTTTCTAAAGTCTTTGTAGAAGAAAAGTCTTTCTAGATGTTGGCCTAATATCCAGTACAAAAGAAAACCTGCTTGGAGACTCTTGTGGCCATTTTAGCATTAATACAAATACTCATAACCATTACAGACCTGAAATAAGTCATTTGAGGGGCCTGTGTTCACCATTCAACAGTAAAACCCCAACTAACTCTCAAACATTTAGAAAAAAAGGAAAAAAGGGGGAAAAAAGACCCACAGAAATAAAGCAGGTAAGAACTTGTTTTAGTTATTTCTGTTTGGACATGATTTTTCTTTCTTGTCTGGACAAAGTCTAAAGATAGGTTTACACCAGTTTTGATTAATAGATTAAAACACATCCTGGTTTTCATGCCAGAGTCTTCCCTTGTGTTAAGTGACAGAATGCATCCTGACCTGGCAATAGGTTGTATATGTGTAATGGGAAGGAAAATTTATCTTCCAGATTCTAATCCCTACTGTAAATCTTGTAAGCACATGTACTCACCAGGGCTTTTTTTATATTATGAGATAAAGAAGACTTAGCTGGTACTAGCAGGTACCAGTAAATGTAGCTTAGTTTACAGTCACCTCTTTCATTGATAGCTGGCGGTAATGGTGGGCAGCGGGCATGAGATTCTAACGGGAAGGCAGATTGCCTGTCTTGTCAAGGTTTAAGAAGTGAGTGAGAAAGTGTAACAGCAAAGCTGTTATGTAGGTTATGTATAATCACCAGGCTCTGTCAGGTGTTGATGTAGATTGTGCTCAAGCCTTTACCTCACATAAAATGGTGCTCACACCTTTAATAAGGAGACGATTAAAATGCCATAAACACACAATTCTGTAGGAAAACAGAGGTTAAACCAGCTGGATGCATTAGAAGCAGCCAACAGAAGACTATGGGGGTGTTTTCTAAAGGCTAGAAGAAATCACTCCTGAGTAATTCCATCTTCCCCATATACATGGAAAGGATATTTCAACATTTTAGTTGAAACAGGCAAAAACCAAAACAACAACAAAGCAAGACAACGTCTGTTAGAAATGTAAGTGACAGTTTCCTGTCAACAGAACATTCCCCTGAATTTTCAGGCTTGGAGTCTTGGAGGCTGGTGATGTTTGAAAATAGTCTCACTCAGAGTTTGAGTTGTTTGTTTTCAAGGAGTCACAGAAAACTGGGCAGAAAGGGACATGGTGGAGTCATCCTATCCATTCTCCTCTTGCCCTCCAAAACCAAGAGCTACTTTAGCTACAACAGCCCTGACAGAGGCTAGCAAGAGCAGCTGCTACATTGAGGAAGAAAAGTCCCAACCAGAACTTCGCAGCTCTGGGTAAAACCTACTGAATCTTACTCTTCTGCTGTGCAAAGTGCAAGCAGCACACGTGCTTGCTCCAGGCTTGGCACCACAAGGCACAGAGCAGTGAGCATTCTGTGCCTTTGCAGCAGCCATCACGGGAAATTTTACTGGCTGTCCTCAGGCTTGCACAGACAGGCAAGTGTCACCTTGAGCTTTGTGTAAGAAGCTGTGCACAGGATAAATTCCTACGGTCCTCTACAAAGTAATGGTTGTGGGGTTTTAATGTTTTCTAGCTACTAAATATAACCACTAAATATTCCCATAATCAGTATTGTATTGGTAGTGGATAATCTAGAATGTTCTTGCTTTATAAGAATTCCTTCTCTTAAATCCCCATTGTGTGCATGCCTATACATATATATACACACAGACACACACAAGTTACTACAAAAATTTCAGTTGAGATGCCCAGCAGGTGAAAAGCATTAAGACCACCACTGGTTCTTAAAAACCTCCAGTTTCAAAGATCACATAGCCCTCCCAGCCAACTGATGCTACAGACTGTCCTTTCTGTTATAAAGTCTTCTCTGATGTCATATTTTTAATAGCAAAATTCACTTTAATATCAAAATTCAATTTCATAGCAATAAGAACTACCTCAGAGCATATTTCCAAAGTACCTATTACCCTTTTTACTAGAGCAGTCTGTCTGACCAGTATGTTTCTTTCTGAGATTTTATTTCTTTTTTTTAAATTTACCCATTTATTTCCTGTTTTCCTATTCTGGCATCAAAGCCATGTTGGCTGCTTATTACAAATTAGATTGCATCATTTGGACATTGGAAATTATATTAGTGCAAAGTTGGACCCATCCAGAGGGAGCCCCAACTGAGTCTACAGTCCAACCCTTCCCACAGATACTGTTTCGTGGTAAATCTTGTCTGATGCCCTATCCTTTTAAATGGACAAATTTGCTTCTTCTAGTACAACTGCATTTTTGGAGTGGATATTCTCCTCCTCCACTCACAGCTCCTTTTGGTTCCTTTTCCAGTGCCAGGACATGGGCAGTGAATGGGCTGCACCATCTCCTTGGGGGCAGGGACTTCTCTTACGACAGTCCCTGCATGGAGAGTAGAGGACCATACTTCTCCTTTGTTTTCACACAAAACACAGGTTTTCATGCCCATATCCCCTGGGAAGTTGATGACCTCTTAGTGGAAGGTAGATGAATAGGACACCACAAAGGTGTCTGAGATTTCAGGGATCCAATATGTTGTGCTTGTCTGAAATGGCGAAGAAGCACATAAGAACAGCAGATTCAGACAACTCTAGGCCATGTGATATTTCTCCAGAAAGTCAACTTGTTTTGTAGTTGATTGCTGAAAAGAAACCCCTGGGTGGGACAAACTCATCCTGGGTTATCAGATCTTTAATCTTGTTAGCTCCAACCTTTTTCCAGCAGCGTCAAAGAAGATTGAATTCAACAACAGAAAGTGTTAAGCCGTCGGCATCTTACTGTGCTCTATTACACAGCAGAGACTTAGATGTGCACCCTCCACCACTACGCCCATGCCTGTGGGAATACTCCTAATAATACATTTTGAAATGTTAATTGTTAAAGTAAATATCAAAGCATTAAACATGAAATGAATAATTAAATATGTTCTAGTGCTTTTAACAGAACAAGTCCATATGGCAAACAACCTACCAAATCAGAAAAGATTCAGACACAAGTGGTCTCCTTTCCAGATTTGGGTCAGATTTTATTGTTAATCTAGGTAGCACCACCTTGTAGAATGAGCCATGCAATTCTACCTTTAAACTCCTATATGGCCTTGAAAACAATTTTGCCTGTTTCCCATGTTCAGCTGGTGTCTGTCCCATTTGTACATAAAACAAGCTCTTCAAAGCACAAATACTCTTACAGTGAGTTTCTACAGTGACTAGAAAAAAAGTAGTCTCTGCCTTCCATAGGTATCTCTAGAAGATCCAGGAAAAGTGGAGGATGTACAGCCAAGCCCATGATTTAATGTTAGATGATCTGTGGTTGTATGATTTCTTTCCACAGAACAGCTGGATAGCAGAAAGGTGTATGACCTGCCAAACCTGCTGGAGATGTGCTCTCAGCAACAAAAACTTTTCTCATATGAGTTATAGAGATACCAACAGGAATTTATAAGCACATCATTCCACCCATCAGAAAAATATGTTGTGATCGCCAGCATAGTGTGTGACCTGCCACACAGAAAATCCTAGCTGGACTGGAGGACAGGGTGCACAGTAGCCTCAAAGTTAGTAAATTTCTAGAGAAAATTAGATTGTGTAAGGTTTAGATGGAGAGTCCATAAACACAAAACAATTCTAACACACTCCAGCTGGTCCAAGAATGCAGGCTGAATGCACGCAATAACAGGATAATTTTATTTTGAGCTAGGTTTCACTCCAGCCTTTACCACAGATTTATGTGGGCTTGGCGTATATGGTCCTAAATGTACTTGTAACTTCAAAAGGGAATAATGATCAATTAAAGGATCCCATACCGCTGTGAGAAGACAGGGACAAAGGGTTGGGGGCAAGGTACTGAGCAGTCCTGACTTCAGCAGGCCAGCATCAATGGCAGTCACAAGCACGATGCTCTGCCTCTGTGGACTGAGCCTGTGATATAGAAAAGAGTAGAGAAAAAGTCCGTAAGCTCATGGATCTTTATTAACATGGAGCTTATGTAAATTGCACATTAAATAGGTTACAATACTTCCACTTGGCAAGAAGAGAGCCAACCATCTGGACTGATGTGATTAGCAATGTTCATTCTAATATTCTTTGACTAAAAAGCACATAGTTTTCTGGAAACAGATATACATGAGAAAAAAATGGAGGATTTCTTTAAGCTGTATTAATAGTGGAAGTTGTGCTGTGTAATTCCAATTCATTTGGGTAATGAGGTGTACTAATTTTCAGACTCAGTCCAGTTTAGACACACAGCATGCATATGCCCTGTAATAGGAGTGTTTATTAATTATATTTAATTGTCATCGTTTTTCCTAATGATAGTTGTGTTCACCCCCGTTCATTTTGTCATTTTGTTTCTGAAATGGCGATTAGTGAGAACAGGGAACATGGATGAATAGGCAGCTGGAACTAAGGAACCATGGGTGGCTGCAGCAGAAAAATCAGCCCTCAGCAAGCCAGCCATCAGCACAGTCATCCGGGCCATCATGCTCCAGTGGTTGGGAAAGGAAAGCTTGCCCAACCCCATTGCTGCTCTCCAGTGGCAAGCAGGCCAGTCATACAGACAAGCTGAGTGGCTTTCATATATGGATGTCTGCACCATGAGCACAGGCTTAATTAGAATTTTCCAATTAGCTGATTGCACATTTTTATGGGGTTAACTAGTGGTAACCTCCACATCACTCATAGCAGGGGCATTAGGGTTTATAGGCCTTAAAAATGCCACCAGCAGGTGGAGAACGAGTGACATGAATCATGCACACATGAGCACACATGCACTCAATCTTGAGACATTGCTGTAACTTGCAGAGTTGCATTTTGTCACTAGAATACCAGCTCCCAAATCCTTTCCAGTTGCAACTTTACATGTGGTTGCAAACTAAACTTCTGGCTTAGCACCAGAAACAGAATTGCCATCATGACTCTTCATAAGGTTGCAGCCTGTATGTTTGGAAAAGCTGTGTTAGAGGGTGATGTAGCCTTCACACACGCTTATGCCCATCTGAGGTTGTTGTATATTTAAATGTCCTTCAGCTTCTCTGAAGGTGCACCATGTATGTTATGCCCAAGGTAGTATTTCCAGGTTCAAGATGCCATGAAATTATTGCCGGTATTCATATAATATTCTGGCAAGCACAAGGCCCTTGAATTCTGTGTATGTCAGAGGAGAGCTGACAAACGCTCCATGCATCTAATGCATCTCTTGTCAGTGCATTCACTTGTGTTTTCTTGTACGTTGTGATATAGTGAGACATACTTCTCAATTTCATGAGATAAAACTGGGGTAGAGGGAGGCTGTTGTGAAGGGTCTTTGTTGCAGCCCTGTCTTTCTTAGTGCTGGACTTCATAAATTCAATACATATGTGAATACAGTGATGAACAATTTAATTGCACATCAGCCTATGAGATAAAACTTCCTTGAAATCCAGCTAGTTCTGTTGAATTTTTTTTAAAGTAGCAAACATTTTCCTGTCAGAATACCTGACTCAGGCCACATCAAGGCTTCTTCATTTCTGAGCCCACACAAAGTCCCTAGGTATCATTTCCTTTTCTTTTTTCTGTCATGTGTTTCTGGGAGATGAGCCTCATTAAAAAGGAGAAGTGCTGTAGACTATGTTCGTTTTGTGTGAGCCTGGGTATTGTTACCTTTTCCTCCATCCTGTGGCAAAAAGCAGTATCCATGACCATCTCAGACAGCATATTTCTATGTTGCAACTCATTTCTTTTGCTTTCTGAGCATCTTCTACGACAGTAGAGAAGGCGCTGCATCTTACAGTGCTGCAGTTTTTCTCTGTAGGGCCTTCTTCCTGAGAGAAATTCTTGGGCCTTCCTAGAGTGTATGTGTATAAAAAATATGTCATATCTGAAGACTAATAACTAGAACATGGCAGGTAGATAGATAAATAATTTTTAGTGAAAAGGCATATTTTACTGCAAAGATTTCAAAAGGGTTTTAAAAGAGATGTGTCACTGAAAAGAGAGGGACAGTATCTGTCCCTCTGTGTGCTCAGCCAGACCTACCAGCCAGAACAAAGGACCACTTGTGCCAACATTGCATAATTCTATCTTCCTCTCTAGATCAACACTTGCACATCTCTTGCCAACCTTTACTAGATACACAGCATTTTTCCACTGTTCCACAAACACTTTGAATCAGAAAGATGATGGGTTGGAGGGGAATGAGCAATTGCATTTTGGCAATTGAAATGTACTCCCATCTTTGTTCTTCAGTCAGCAGCATCCTGTTAACTGTAGTCATGATGACTTGTTTCACATTCCAGTTGGGACGTCTAGTCCCTTTGTTACAGCCTTTTGCTGGAGTCTGAGACCACATGCCTTATCGTATGCAATTGGGAAGCTGTCACATATATCACCCAACAAAAGCATGGTGCCCTGGGAGAGCTCCAGAAACACTGTACACCCATGCTACCAGAAGCCTCCAGCACACTCCTAAAAGAGCTGCTCCACATTTCAGGAAGTAACACATTACAGAATGATTCTTCCATTAAGATTTATGCTTAAAATAGAGGAGCCACAACCTCGTGCATCAGCAGAGTTTTCATCAGCTGATTAAGCATGACAGATGAAGCAGGCTCCTGACCTTTCTGAGGCTGAGGGGGAAAAGGGAAAAAAAAAAAAAAAAAAAAAAAAAAAAAAAAGAGAAGAGAAATGGCCTCTCTTTCACCTCCGTATTCAATGGTGCACTTCCTCAAACAAATAAAAAGACACTTTTGCAGCTGAACAAGAGGCCATGCAGTTAGCCATGGGCCCCTGAAGTTGTTCAATCAAGAAGGAACATGATACTATATGATTTGTCTGTCCATTGCTCCTGGGGTGGGCCACTGCTCCTAAGTGAAGAGTAATAGCTGTCAATTACGTTCAGATCACTGTAAGGGCCCTGGCATTCTTAGGCAACCTGTTATTAAACCGTTAACTTTCTGATGTCTACCTTATTACTTTAAACACACATACCAGACTGACTTTAAATATACACACTGAAAACAGTAATAAATCTTTCCTAACACTGGGAACTTAATTTGCTGAGAGCAATCAAAATCTTGGGATGTATGCACAACCTTTAATTTTTTATTTTTTTTTTACTTTGTGAAGAGTTCTGCGTGTGTAAGTTGCTTTCAGTGAAGTCATATCATATATACCCTACAAAATGATCCTGTCGTGGAAGTCTCCTGGATCTGGGCATGACTGTTTTAGAGGACAGACTAATATCTGGGTAGAAAGAATTGTTCTGATTTCTTAAAAATATTTAAAAAAAAAATGCTAGGGGATTGAAAACATGGAACAAATATACTTCATAGATACTTTTTAAAAATTGATTTGGTCTACAGTAATATTTAAAGAGTTGTATAGAGGTTGGTGCACTTGTGACAGCACATGTAGCATAGCTTATCATTACTGAATTTGCCTTCATTTCTTAGTGTCATTTAGTCACAATCCTGTTATTTAAACATTCCTAAAGATGTTAATTGAGATTAGATTCTTTTCTACAAGCTATACTCTAGTTCAAGTAGAATTCAGTCAATTCAGGGAAGTCCTATGTCCAAAGTTATGAAGTAAGTTACCCTAGATCATTACAATAATTTCTTCAGAGTTTGTAACATAAAAATCTGTGAAGATATGTCTAGGGTTTTTTTACATTTACAGAAGCAGTAGTTAATTAGAGTTATATATTACTACAAAGAGAAGTACTAATCTACCTTGTAGCCTTCCTGGTTTTAAACCTGAAAATTTACAAAATGTTTAAAACTAGACATTGCAATCTTTGTCATGCTTTCTTCTTCCTTTCTTGCATGCAGGAGAAGCAATCTAGATACATTGTTCCTGATTTTCGTGTGGATTCAAAGGTGTTTTAAGAAAGAAAAAGACTGATAATACAGCATGCATTCTGAAATTTTGCATGAAATGAAAATACATAGAGAAACATATTGTTGCTTAGATTGAAATAGCTCACCTCTATAGGCTTCCTAATCCCTTCTGCACTCCATAGCTTAAATCCAGCTCTGTGAAAGTTTTTGAGTTCACCAGCTTGTTCTTAGACAGGAGCAGCTTCGCTGGTGGAAGGTATCCACCAAAGGCTCTGATTGTCACGGAGGAAAGGTAAACCCTCAGAAAGAGAAAAGCAGCTCACAGAAAATGTCAACAACAGAAGGCAGAAACTTTGATTCAAAATTGAAGTCCTAGGGAAGTGGCATAGAATGAAGCAGGAAAGCTACATATCCACACTGGTTCATGAATTGCCTTTCACTATTTCCCAAAAACCCAAAATGGGTTTTTTAGTCACAATATGCTTGTTCAGAGCAGGGATTTGAACATAAATCCCTTACCTCATGCTTCATATTCTTTCCCTTCTGTTCTCCACCAAAACACTTTATAAGATCCCTGATCATCCCAAAGGAGAGTGAAAAATATAGAAATAAGTCTCAAGAGTTTTACTAGACGGTAACAGTGTTTCTTATGCAGCTCTACATTCAATTTTAGCCAGATGGCAATCTGGAATTGTTCATCTGTGTGAAGGCTCCTATCCGAGACAGCTGGATTAGGAGTGTAGTTGCTGTGAGCTTTTCTGGAGGCAATGAAAAATGAAGTCACCAGCAGAATAGAATACATGCAAGTGCCAATACCTCTCCAGTGCTTACATTGATTGAACACAGGGAGAACATGCAATTCGGTTTGTACTTTCGTTAAGGGATCCTGTGGTCCTCCTCTCATGGGCAACTCAGAGAGCAACTCAGCCCTGACTCTAGTTCTTCACTCACTCTACAGAACCAAGTAAGCACTTGGCTAACCAAGTAAACAAAATACATTTACTCTTTGCCAGCCGATGTCAAGACCTATTAAAAAATACAATAATTCAGGTAAATATTTTCAGATGGTTTTTATGTGTACTGGTTTATTCTATTAAGCAGAGATTTCCAGGTTGACTGTTTCATTTTTAAATGCAATAAACGAATCTGAAAAGTCAAAAAGTACACATAATTATTGCCAGGTCTGCAACTGATAAATAGGAATAGGAATTTTTCTTTTGCAGAATGTTTATCCTCCTGTGATGGATACAAAATCACAAAAATTGCTCTTTAATGGAATGGAAATGGCAATTTAAAAAATTCAAAATACAGTATAACAATATTACTTGACTGAGATGTTTAAGTTCAGTTTATTGAACTGAATCACCATGTTTCACTTTGGCTCCATTTAAGAATTCATTGTACCTGGACTAGTTACTGCAGTATCCGGTATTCCTCGTGTTCTATTTTCTACCACAAATCTCCAGATATTCCAAGATATCTGAAACAAAACTTTGAGGATGCAACTTAGCAGGTCAATAGAACATAAACAGAAGTAAAAGCAGTCCAGAATTAAATGTTGCAGTTTCAATTCAGATTGCCTTATCCCAAAATGTTTTCTTAGTTTTCCTTGATAAGGATCCCAAAATATTTGCGAAGTCATAATTTCACCAAGAGAATTGCTGTCTGTGCCATATGTAAATCTGAAGCCAGGGAGATATCCAAGGAGAAAGTGAAGTGACTGGGACAGCATTTTACTAACCTCTTAGTCACCTTATTTACAAAAGAAATAGACTGAGTGGGTTTTTTTGAGACTCATATTGTCCAGGCATTCATCCAGGGATGCCTTTTTTTTCAGTGATCAGAGTTTTGGAGCATTACAGGCTTTAGGGTACCCTCATCAAAGCCTGTTGTTTGCAGAGGTCTCAAGTATTGACTGATGTTTTTACTGTCCAGGAAGGACAGAGGTCAGAGTCACAGTTGGAGGCTTAGCCTGATGACAATGCTTTTGTGACAGTGTGGGAATGGGCTGACTAGCAAAAAGAGGACATTGTGTCTGTGTCTATTCTCTATTAAAAAAAAAAAAAAAAAAAAAGTTGTCTTGTCAGGATCAGATGTTTGTAAAAGAAGACAATTGATTGTATTGCAAAAATGTGCCTGATCAGAGGCAACCTGGATTCATGGAGACACTTCTGGTACAGAAATATTCTCCACAGTGTAACTTTGCTCCTCCTCATACCTATGACAACCCAAAGGAAAGACCACCTTGCTCCCAACTTTCTTCAAGAAGACACAGCTAATAGCTGCTCATACCTAAAGAAATATTGAAAGACGCTGCGTAGGCCCTCATGTTAAATGTCTTTTCCTCTCTTAGCACAAACAGTCTAACTTCACTAAGCAGTCTCATAAAAACTGATAGTGTTTAAAACAAGAACTTCCTACTCTAAAAGAAATATCTCCTACTGCCTTCCCATCAGAGAGCACCCATCCTTTCCTGCTGGGTCACCCAATGAACTTTCCTTGCCTGATCTTTAGTGTCAGAAAGGAGAGGAATAAAGACTTTCTCATAACAGGAGATGGGTAATTCCTCCTTGCTTACACCAGTTTACAACTGCACCATCGTGTAAAATCACACACATTCAGAATCTGTTCTGAATTGCTTTTCAGTAGAAATGAAACAGCCTTTCCCTCTCCTCTTCCCCTCATATCAACCACCAAAAAGAGCTGAGTACACTTTCTGTGTCCTGGGCATCTCCTCATGGGACATGACCTTTCTTGTTGCTCCTTGCAGCTGAAGTATCTCCTGCATTATCAACAGGAAAGGATGTTTAAGTCCTAGATGTTTAAGGCCCACAACCTGGAAAATTTGTTTTCTTCCCTGTTCAACTGCAAACTTCCTATGTGACATTAGACAAGCCATGGAGTCTTTCTTTGCTCCAGTGTCCCATCTATGAAAGGAGATAATTGTACTTGCCTCTTTCAGAGGCTTTAAAGATTGTGAGGCACTCAGGTACTGCAGCAACAGAGGGCACACCAGCTCCTAACCCATGCATTTAGAGAGACAGATAGTCCCCCATTTTGGCCAAGTAGACCAGAGAATCTGGCCCTCCATCAACACAATCAGAACAGGAGGAAATAAAGCCAGCTGATGCATGAGGTTCTTAGTGGTTCTGGAGATCAGCAAAGAGCTACTTCACATATGTCCGTTTCAGACAAACTTCAGGAACCCATTTTATGACCAGTTAGGGCAAGTTATCTGGTCAATAAGCCTTTGCCTTCATGATTATTTCTACTAGGAAGCCACAGTTATTATACAGAATTAATCCAAAGGAAGCAGCATTCATCCCATCAGAATTCTCTGCTTAACATATATTCAGTCTCAGGGAGAAAACAGTAATCATTATATTGCCTGCCAGGTACAAAAGCAGGAAAGTTTGAATGCAAACAAGAACATTTGTTATCAGTTAACAACTGTAACTATTTGCTGTTCATCACTCTTCTGCCTCTCATGGAAGTTTCAGGCATATGATGAGAGAGTCGAAACAACTCCAGAAACTTTAGCGATCTGTCACATACTGCAAGTGTGAACAGTCAAAATGATCAATGTTTGAACATGCCATGTGATGGTAATTGACACAACAAGGAAAGCTTTTACCCATACTGAATAATTAAGAATAATCAATATATTGGCAGGACTGATTCACTGCTGATTCACAGACAAGGAAAAAAGCCATATTCCTTGAATCATTGATTTACCATGACTACTTCTGTCATATCAAACCACAATGCTGCAACAGCACTTTGTAAATCAGCATTGATTTCCGTCAAGCATTTAGTAAAAGTTTACAGCGCAGTTAGGCTGCTCACATGTGTTGCTTCAGAAGCAAAGCCCAATGCCTATTTTTCAGACCTCAGTCACAAACCCTATCTTCCAGCTGGAACAATGGATCTAGGTATAGAAACAGCATGCCAAAAAGCAGCAGTTTTCAATGCAATATGAAAGACTGGTGTGACTATGCAGCCTGTATGCTTATCTTTAATGTTGGATTTTCTTGATTTATTACAAGTTCAGAGAAGATGAATAGCACATTTCACTAAATTGCATGTTAAAATATATAGTTGGCCATACATAATACAGCTATTTGGCAGAATATATTCATTATAAAACACAAGCCTGTCTGTGGTTTCCTTACTTTCAGGTGTTCTGTTTTTCCTCCTTGCTGACCATTTTGACATTTCTCTCAGCTTTCTCCAGATTAAACATCACTTGTAATCTCACAAGCAGTGTTTGTTATCATCTAGGTAAACTATCTTTTATGTATCTTTTTCATAGATACATCACTGATTAAAAAATTTGTTGTAAGAGTAGTTCCTTTCCTCTCTTCCTTTGCACTGTTGTATTCAGCACAATCCATTTCCTAATCACTGTTGTCATTTATCTCTTCGTTTTACCTTGTCACCTACTTAATTCCACTAGAGGCATTTCTAACATCTCTGTCTAATAATCTCCGCTAACAATGCAGAACACTATTAGCATAATAAGCATTTCCCATCTGCACAAATGAGACTCCTTCTCATCAGTCTGAAAACTAACTACTGTACATAAAAATAGCTGGGAATCATTAGAATTAAAGAGAGAACACATTCCCCTGCAAACAAGCTTCTTCCTGCTCTCCTCCTGGTGGTAACAACTTCATCTGTCTTTGTAATAGTAAAGTATGCCAGCCCAGGATTGAGCACAAGGTCCCAGGCATCCACCCTGTTTAATGTTAGTATGATTATTTATGATTATTTATAGTTTAATGTTAGTATAATAATGTTAGTTTGGCTGTAGAAACCACACATACCTCTACTCCAAACTCCTGAGTATGACCCAAACCCTACGGAGTTGAAGGGAGACTTGCCAGGGAATGTACTTGGACTTTGGACCTAGCCTCTCTTCTGCATGGAGACCTGCAAAGATGGGCAATGTTTGAATAAAATGAGGTGTCACATTTCTGTGCTTATCGTCTTTAGAAGCTTTTCCATCAAAAGCAGAGGCATAGGTGTTGGCAGACCCTTATGTTTGTGTCCTCCAAGGCAAATTAATTCCTTCCTCACAGCATCAGACCCAGGTGACAGCCATCAGCCATCACTGGTCCCATCTTGTCCCATATTTACCTGGACCTTTAATTTGGCAAAGTCCTTGATCTGCATAGTTATTTCTTCAGTCAGTATTGCAATGGATCACCTCATTCCCATTGTTTTGGGAGGGCCTGGCTTGTTCAAGGAGATGCCTGGCAACCTCAAAACATGAGGCTGGATACCTATTCTTTTTGACCATAGGCCTCTACCATTGCAACAGCATCTCCCAGAAATCAAAGGAAAGTGCTGGCAACTAAGTAACTAGAAATACAAACTGGCCCCTTATTAATGCCAATGAAGTCATGCCTGTGCCAAACACATGCTTGTGTAATATAGGCTCCATTTTTTCAAAGCAAGACGGCTTTTGTTCCTGAAAACTTTCTCTCAGATTAAGCATAAAAACAAGTTTCTAGCCATACCAAATAAATGAAAAAAAATTCAGAATGTCATTGGATTTGGTCAAACCACAGCTTTATGCTCACCTTCATGTGAGGGCACAGAAAACAGATTACTTTTCTGCATGACATATTCTACCACATTTGCAGGCCTACCACTTCTCTCTAAGTTTCAAAGTATTCTGAGTCTTTCTTTGCTATCAGGTCTTTGATGAGAAAGATGCAAGGATGGTGCATTTTTGAGTGTAAATGCCATAACATCCAGTGAAAAAAAAAATGGTTGGGGGAAGGCTATTTTTCATCCTCTAGTTCCTTGATCTGCTTCATTGCATGTCTGCACAAACAGTTGTGATGCCCCATTGGACCTGGTGGGAGAGGAAAGCCAGGAATGAGGGCTAGGGCTGAGGGCAAAAACGAGGCTACTTCAGCCAACTTCCTCTTTAGAAACAGCAGTTTCCAAATATGTAAGCACAGCTTCCAAAAGCTAAATTTTAGGCCTCAAAGATGAATCCCAGTTTTGGTTTCTAGACCCTCCTGTAGTCTGGAGTTGTTTTATAATATCTTTCAAGTGTTTGCTATGAGGTGGCATGTGTATAAATTCTAATTATTTCCTTCTATCTGTTGCACATAACATTTTGCCAGAAAAGCCCCCACCAAACCCAAACCAGCATTAATCTTTATAGAATAGTGTTATTTTCACCATGGACTGTCTAGCACCCAGTTGCAGAGAATGGTGAGGATTTATTTTTGTTCTTCTTTGGTGGTGGTGGTGATGGTCTCCATAAATAAAAGACCTCCATAAAGAAGTCATTTGGAGGGAAAATAAACTTTTGCCTCGTGCTGCATCCTGCTTTATCCACACGTACAGTTCTGTCCCACACATTTTTCTGGAATACCTATTATTTTTGTTAGCTTTGCCCAGGCTAAGAAGGAATTAGAAACACAAGAGGATTTCATGAGTTATGAAAAGGAAATGCAAAAAAAATTATAATAATACAAGGGCACTGAGTAAGCCATGCTCATTTCAGTGTGTGTCATTAGAGTCAGTTCTTTGTGGTTGCATGCTTGCCTCCATTTAAGGGCAGAGATAGGAAAAACCAGTTTCTTTAAAATGTTGCAGCTGTATTGGTAATTAAAAACACCACAAATGTCTTTGGTTGAGGCTGAGGGCCTTGCAGAGGAACTGAAATTGTGGTGAGTAGACTGTTGGAAAGGAATGGCAACAGTCTTTCAGCTTCAGTGACCTTGCAAAGGATCCTTCTGCACATCTACCTCTTTGCACTGGTTCCCTTGAGACCACCACTGGCCAGACCTTGGTAAATTGTGTGGCAGCCTTCAGTGAGTGGTGGAACAAGTGAGGTCATTTTGAAGAGCTTTAGAAGATCTTACTTGGATATTTTGAAGTGATTGTTTCTGATGGAGTAGAATTTATTTTCTAATTATATTTATACATAAAAGCAGGAAACCTCAGGAAAGAAGTACATTGTTAAAAAAAGGCTTTGCCTATACTGGTAGACTAGGACTGGAGAATGTAGACAAGCCCTGACATATGTTCATCTCTACTGTTTTTGTCTACCCTCTGGCAAAGACCAGGCACAGCTGAGGAAAGAATATATGCAAGGGTCTATTGGCAGTCAGGATGAGGCCACCCTGAAGTGCTATGGGGCAGACACTTCAGCCATAGGGATACCGTGCCAGTTGACCATAGGACCAAAGAAGAGGCCCTGGTCTGATTTATTTGCTAGTATTGATGTAGCTAAAAGCCTGCAGATCCCTGACCATATCTGAATTTGTGTCTGAGGCATGGTCCTGGTGCTTCTGGTGGCCAAGGTGCAGGTAACAGAGACAAACTTGGCTCTGCCAGCCCTTTGGCCTGGTCTTGCCCCAGAATACGATGTCATTCAGCCCAGGAGACATTGCAATTCATCTCATCATGAGAAGTGTCACTACATAATATTTTCAGACTATTAAGGCACTAGAAACCATGATTGTTGATAAACTAGAGGTTTGTGTCATATGCCACATATTTTCAGACTGAAAGAACAAATTTTAACTAGAGAGAATCTTCAAACAGTAGGTGGAAAACACAAGGATTTAAATCAGGAATCGGATAATGCTAAGCAGCTTTCATCTACTTTAATTAGAGATAATGTTTTTCTTAATCATAAAATTGAATTTATGGAAATCAATTTTAAAGTGTGAATTTGTTAATACTTAGAGAAAAATAATTTTCTTTTATATATTGATAACATTTCCAGGCTATAAAACCTAAAAGAAAATTTCTTCATTACTATGTTCTGACCCACAACTCAGGTTGGAAATACCTGATTAATCTTATTCCTAACAAAAAAGATTCTATTAATTAACAAGGATCCATCAATTATTTATTAGTATCAATAATTGCCAATTTGTAGATCTGTTGTCATCAGATTTAAACATAAAGACAAAACCTGAAATTTTTCCATGTCCACTTATCTACAACATATGATGAAAAATTTTTTTCTTGAAATATAAAATAAAGACTACCACATAAGTTGTTGAAATTGTTCTTCAAATTCCATGTCCTTATCAGTTTGCTTATAGACATATTAAAGTTTTTCTTTATTTGAAATTACCTGAACTCTAAGATACTGAAGAAAATGTTTTGGTTTCTACAGGAACAGTATGTAGAAATATTTCCACCTTCTAGACACAGTGTCCTTATAGCGTGTCTGTTGTGTTTGCACTCACGTACACAAACACATTGAGAATATCTGTTAGTCTTATATATGAGACTAGTGAGAGTACTTGCTATGATAAAGAAATACATTGTGTGTCTGTGTGTGTATGCACATTTGTGTTGAATTCAGACAATTGTTTTCTTTTTCACTTGTTTTGCTTTTCAAGTACTGAGTTATTTGGATGCCAAGTCAAAGCCCTGCTTGATGTAATAACACTTACTAGTACACAGATTGGCTGCAAGAGAGACAACTGCTTGGGCAAATAAAGCCAACAGGATATTTTCACATACTTTAAAGCATTTGTAAAAAGCATTTAATATGCTTTTTCCTTTGCGTCACCCTGATAGAGACATATGATGAAATTACATCAATATTCTAAGACTCAGTGGTATAATTCTTCTAAAGATATTCTTGTTAAATAGCTACTGATACTGAACATCTTCCCCACTTTTTTCCCCTTTCATTTCCTATACTGTCTGCCTAACAGAACAGCACTGAACGTTGCTAATGTAAAAACATTGAATTTTACTACAGTAGAATATTCAGCTTTGTATCTTTCACATATAGTAATGTATCTTACATACATGTATCTATATCCTACATATATACACAATATTTGCATATGTGTATGTATGTATAATTTTAGGTCATCCATTACCATATCATATGGCATGGATTTAACTTTTCATGGGGTTTTACTTTGAAAAATCACCAATCCCAGGATTCTGAATAGCTACATACACACAACAAATAGATGTCTAAGGACTTCTAAAAAAGATCTATAAACTAAACTGGGTGATGTGACAAATTCTCTGGATAAACGCAGAATTTAACATGTTGAGTGGTGCTTTGTATTTCAACATTATCTGCTCTATAGGTTGCTAACGCTTGTTTACACATCAGGGATTTTTTTTAGTTACATGTGCCTGAAAAGGGAGAATATTTTTATGGCTTTGCACAGCAGACCTCCACCCCCTCATTTACAATCACTGAGATGGAATGTGGAGATACTGACTTCAGTGATGTTTGGATCAGGCCCTCAAACTGTAATTGGACATGCTGAGATCTCTGTTAACAAAGTTCCTTAAGGCAAATGATGCACTTCAGAGGACACGACCTAAATACGGCTTATAGGGCTTTTAGGAAAGCAGAAGTTTGGATAAGAGAGCTTCTAAGACACATGCCTTTCTTCTTCCTGAACAATGTGAACATTTAATTTTTCCTACACATCTCCTCCTCTTCTACTGCCTGTCAGATAAAAAAAGGCTCACAGATGGTTTTGTGGGGGAGATAAAAGACCTTCTTTTAACCTCTACCCCACCCCCCAAATAACTGCATATCCAATGCGAATTTATCACAAGCCTTATGTGAGTTTCAAAACTTTTGCCAAGTCCACATTTTCTGTTTTACCAAAAATCTAATTTCAGATTTCATTCTTTTAATTAACAGATCACAGATACTACTTTAATTAATTATGCTCTACCAAATTAAATCAGCTAGATGTGGGTGCTTGCTTTTCTGCTGAGCTCAGTTGGAATTACACTATCAGCACAAATGTTCACTGATGGAGAGGACCTATCTGTTCTTGTGACGAATGGGATCATTCTTTAGAGCATTGTGTTGGGTTTAGCTGACCAGATCTCTTCTAGGCTTACACAAGGGCAAGAAAAATTCCCTAATGAATTCCACAACTAAGTGCCTAATCCAGCTCTACTAAATTAAAACAACTTTTACCACTGATTTCAACCAAAAGTTGAAACTGATTTCAAGCTCCCCCACAGCCATATTTGCCATCTAGTGTGTGTACATTGTCCTTCAAACAAAGAGAACAGATATCAAGTTCAAAATCCTGAAGATGTTCCCTCAAATTTCAGCAATATACAGTATTACAGTGTCACACTACATAAGGTACAGAGAGCTCATCCTTCCCTCCAGACTTGCATCCACGCATTTTTCTCGTATTACCCCAGCGCCAGGCTGAGGGTTTAATTTAATACATAGTAAGTCAGAAGTGCCTTTTTTCATGACCTAATGAAAACATTAACATATATTCTTGTTCTGTGCTCATTTGTCTCACTCCCAACTGTGTGTCTTAGAGTAAGGCTCAAAAATCAGAGACAAAGGGAATCCCAAACAAAGCAAGGGTGTCAAGAGTTGAAATAATTCTTGGTCCACAGCAAATTAATACAAAAGCATGGGAGCACTTCAGTTCAGACAGAAGTTCTGCAGTTGAGAACAAGAACAGAACCATAGTATAATAAAAGTAGTTTAGGTTGGAAGGGACCCCTTGAGGTCATCTAGTCCAACATACTACTCACAGCAGGGCCAGCCAGACCAAGCTGAACAGGGCCTTGTCTAGTCCAGTTTCGAATCTCCAAGGAAAGAAATATGACAAACTTTCCTTAGAAAGTGAGCTTTCTAGGACCATAGGGCTATTCACAGAACCACAGTGGAAGAATCTAGGACACTGGTGATACCCTTGATCTCACCTTCTCCTGTTCATGTGGTCCATCACAGTCTTATGTCATTTGATATTTTGTCCTAAAGGTTACCAGTTCTGTGGTATGCTGGGTGTGCCAAATAGATGTTTTATGAAGTCATCTGGACTATACATCTATTGACTGCAATTATGGCAGCTGGACCTGATGACCCAAATGGTCTCCTGCAGGTGAATTCCTAGCTGAATCTGTAAATATTAACTGCACAAGTAAACCAATACTTGCATGAATGACAGCTTGTTTTTCATAGTCTACAACAGCATATTTTTGCATGTGAAATTACCTGCTTGTGACAGCATAGGCATGTTTTGCATGCATATTTTATGAGAGTTGCCTTTGAAAGATGGTCTTTGGATAACCTATACAGTCCTCCTGGAAATCCATATAAATTACTTCTGTTCCAAGGGTAAATATATGCAAATGAAATAAAGAGATCCCACCCTTCCTACAAAATTTCAGCTTCACACATGTCAATCCAAAAGATGTATTTTGTGTATCTGCTTATTAGAGGGACCACACAAAAATGAAAGGAATGGTACATACCTCCTGTCAGCCTGTTCTCTGGGTAGGCTTGCAAGACATAGAACAGAAAAGATTGTCCAATCCTTAACCAGCAATTACGAGTCGAGAGGATTAGGCCACACCTAATTTGCAGATTTGTTTCCATCCACAGTTCCATTCTCTACTGTGAAATATTTAGACTGCTAAGGAATTGAGAAAAAGTGTAAAAGAGGAATGTGCAAGAAATTAGGGAAGATAAATTAAGGGGAAGTTACAGATTAAGTATAGTATTTAGCAAGACATATGCCCTGGGCTGCTTAACCTGCTCCCCAGGCCCCCATTTCAACAGGACTTTGCAAGCACTGCTGACTGTTTTGTTTCACTGTGGGCAATGTAGATAGTAAATGGGAATGGATAGGAGATACTACCAGGTGACAGAGGAACTCAGTTGCAAGAGGAAAGCAATAAAACAAAACATATTGTTTCTTACGTTCATCAGCCTCACACTGAGATACTTCATAGTTGCTGAATTGCGTATAAAATATTATGTCAGGTTTTCCAAGAACTCTGTCAGAACCTACCTGTCAAGTGAATAAGGGAAGTATGGCAAGGTCAGGAATGTCGATAAACACTACTGCATTGCAGACATTCACTATCTGACAAGGGTCATAGCCCTGCAGCAATACACAAAAAAGTTGGTTTTGATTCCTTCATGAACAAGTAGGCAGCCAGGAACAAGTCACCCAGGCCTTCTACTCCCCAGTTCTGCACCTGCAAGATAACAATACCTCACTGAGACCTGTAAAGAAAAAAATGTTGATTACAATGAAAGTTCTCTTTTGCTTTTTTTACGGGGAAAAAAGCAAGGTATGGTTGAAAATTGTCCTTGACCCCAAGTAAAAGTTAGGAGAACAGGAAAACACTTTTTAGATGAAAGATAAAAACTGAATAACATTTCTCCCCATCTTTCTGCCACCACACTGAACTTACATTTCACATTCTTAACAACTTCGTGGTGACAGGCAAGCCTTTTGCCTTTTTCTGTTCAGGGAGTGGATTCTTAGTGTCACTTCCTCAGTGACCTCCATAGGGGGCCCTGCTATTTGCTGCCTCTCTCAGTAGAAGAGAAAGGGAAAATGAAATGCAAGGGTAAGACTCCAATAAACCTTTGCTTTGGTGTCCAAAGCAGTTCCCTAGCATGTCGCAGCTGCAGGAAAGTGCTTTCTCCAATTTGAGATACAGGAGCAGGAAAAAGGAAGTGCTCTATTCACACAGATAGCAACCTGCACTTGCACAAGCAGACGAGTTGTGAGTAGTCCCGCTGACTCCTGCAAGATAGCGCAGATGACTCAGGTTTCCAGAGACCTCCTACCCTGTTTGCATGATGTAGGATCCAATATTATTATGCTGACCAAACTGTTTATGAGCATCCTGCTAATGGTTGCACTCCAGAAGCCTTGACTTTACCTCCTTCAAGGCCCAATCCAACACCCACCAAAGTAAATGAACTAAGTCTCTTTAGACAGGAATGCTAACAGCACTGAAGGTACAGAGAAGACAAAGAGAGGCTGGCTCCCACCACTCCATAACACTTCTGTGGTAATGCTATGTTAAACTTAACTAGTTAACTAACTGCCATTTCTGTAGTTCCAGGTACGAAGTGCAGTTCCATTTCTATAATTCAAGCTATTAAGTACATTCATCATCTCATTAGTTCTGACCAAGTGGCATTTGTTCAGATACTTTACAAATGTTCATGGTATACCTCTTCAGAAACAATGAGATCAGACTTAAGTCCATATTCAACATAGGAAATACTTCATATAGTGCATAAATGTTTAAAACATGATTGTGCTCTGCTACAGCTCCTTTCAATGCAGTTTCAACTTCAGATGAATGCATGAGTACAACAAAGCAACAGGGAAATCCTGCAGTGATATTGTAATTCTGAAGATTTATAAGGAAAACTGTGGGGAAAAAACTGTAGTTTGGAAGGAAAGTGTTGCTAATGGGAGAAAAAAAAAAAGCAGCAGAATCTAGCCCTACATCGCTGCAACAGTTTTTCTAACTATATGAATGTCCAGAAAGATATTTAGGTTTCTCTCCTTGTTATAACAGGTTAGGTTAGTCTTTTGATTCATAATCTCTGAAATATCTGTTCCTTATTACTTTCTGATCCCTAGTCATTATTAAAGTATGAAATAAAGCTGAATTATGAAAAGATCTAGAGACATAAAAATAATCAGTATTCTTTAATGAGGGCTGAAATCTTTTTCTTCTATTGTTTCCAAAATTAACAAGAAGCCTCTAAAAAAAGCTATCTTGGTTTCTATTTAAAAAAGTAAGAAAAAGAAGGGATGTAAAAAGACCTCATTTAGTCCATGCTCTTTCCTCAAGGATTTTTGATAGATTTAGTATTCTAAGAATAGAAATGCCAGTATACTTTTCAGAAATCTTTTGTTTCTGACAGAGTTGCAGTATCTTTTATTGATACATCTACTGTCTTAAACTATCGTCTGCAATTTAAAACATCTAGGATTTAGTTTGTAACATCATGATATCTTCTGTCATGTCTTATTCTGGGTCCCAGTACAATGGAGACATGGACATACTTGTGCAAATCCAGTGAATGAAGTGATGAATGCACTGGACCATCTGACTGCGTCTGTTCAGCCTGAAGAAGAAAAGGCTCACGGGAATCTTATCAATATGTGTAAGTACCTGATGGGTGGGGAGTAAAGAAGACAGAGCCAAAGAATTCTCATTGGTGCCCA
Organism: Ciconia boyciana; assembly: GCF_034638445.1. NCBI lineage: Eukaryota > Metazoa > Chordata > Aves > Ciconiiformes > Ciconiidae > Ciconia > Ciconia boyciana. Next base: position 18,433,596 of record NC_132936.1, on the reverse strand, counting down.
GTGAAAGGTCAAGAGGGAATCGTCACAAACTGAAAGGCAAGAAATTCCATTTAAATGTAAGAAAAAACATTCTTTATCTACGGTGATACTGTCCAAACACTGGAACAGGTTGACTAGCGAGACTGTGGAGTCTCCATCCTTGGAGATTTTCAAAACCCAGCTGGGCACAGCCCTGAGCAACCTGCCCTAGCTGACCTTGCTTTGAGCAGAGGTGTTATACTCAACACTGTCCAGAGGTCACTTCCAACCTTCTGTGATTATGTGAAAATCTGGAGTCCATAGACTGAAAGGTCCAAAGAGATTTCAGTCACATTATTTCTTTATATCAATAAGGCTGATGAGATAGATAGAAGTTTGACTGCTGTGGAAATCACAAAATGGTCGAGGTTGGAAGGGACCTCTGGAGGTCATCTGGTCCAACCCCTCTGCTCAAGCAGGGCTGCCTAGAACTGATTGCCCAGGACCATGTCCAGATGACTTCTGAGTATCTCCACAGAGGGAGACTCCACAAGCTCTCTAGCCAAGCTGCACCACCGTTCAGTCACCCTCACAGTAACAAAGTGTTTACTGATGTTCAGCAGGCACCTCCTGTGTTTCAGTTTGTGCCCACTGCCTCCGGTCCTGCCACTGGGCACCGCCTGACTCCATCCTCTTTGCACCCTTCCTTCAAGTATTTACATACATTGATGAGATCCCCCTGAGCTTTCTCTTCTCCAGGCTGACCAGTCCCAGCTCTCTCAGCTTTTCCCCATAGGAGAGATGCTCCAGTCCCTTCACCATCTTTGTGGCCCTTCATCAGACTCTCTCCAGTATGTCCATGTCTCACTTGTTCTGAGGAGCCCAGAACTGGATGCAGTACTCCAGGTGTGGCCCCACCAGCACTGAATAAAGGGAAGGATCACTCACCCCCTTCAACCTGCTAGCAACACTCCTCCTAATGCAACACGGGACACCAAAGCTGGCATGAAACTGCTCAATTCTGGCTCATGTTCAACCTGGTGTCCACCATGACCCCCAGGTCCTTTTCTGCAAAGGTGCTTTCCAGCCGGTTGGCCCCCTGCATATACTGGTGCATGGGGTTACCCCTCCCCAGTTGCAGGACTTTGGACTTCTTGTTGAACTTCAAGAGGTTCCTGTCAGCCCATTACTCCAGGTGATATTTTCAGCTGGAGATACCTCCAAAAACAACTAAAAGAGATTGTGATTCATTGTGATTAAGATTAAATAAGCCCTCCATTTATATATAAATGTTTTATGTTTGGGAAATATAAACTCTTCTATAAAAAAGTATATGTAAACAGGTAAATGGAGGAAAGAGATTCAATTTTTCTTTTTCAGACACAGCCAAATAAAATTAGGAAACATTTACTGAATCTAAAATGGAGCAGCTTCTTAATGATATTCCAGATGTCACTAAACAAATTTACGTTAATACAAAGCAGAAATTATAAATAAATACTAAAGGCCACATCAGATAAGAATTCACATCCAACCCAACCATAGACAAAATAGTCCCAAAAGCAGTTATCCACAATTTATGAAGTCTGACTTCTGGTGTTCCTCTCCTATATAGATTATCCACTTGTATTAGATGATAAGCTTTTTAGCTCTTCTTCCTTTGTCCTCTTTCAGATTGCCTATTTTCATGAACCTTGCACGAATATAATGTCCTTGAAACCTCTATTTCTCAGTCAAATATGATTTAAATGTAATAACATGTTCAAATGTTAATGTATGATACAGTCACACTTAAAACACAATAATAAGCACAGAGTAATGAACCAAAGCTGCTCTGAATGCCATCTCCTTAAATCCACACTCCAGAGCAATGGTGTGTATAAGATTTTCCCAGAAAGTACTACAGAGGTAAAGAAAACAGTCTTGCTTACTAATTCAAGCTGACACTACAAAAACTAGTTCTCTCTCTAATCTGTTGCAGCAATGATGTAAGCCAAGTAACACTAAACATGCTTTAGTTGTAAGTAGTTGTGTTTCATAGCACTACAGCTAACTTAGGGAAATCCACCACATTGATTTAATCATGCTAATAAGCATCTGGGCAATGCTGACATAAATATAATCCTTGTTCAGGGCTGAGGTTTACTTAGAATGGCTGAAGATAGAGCTTTCCCTGATTACTGATTTTTAGAAAAAGCAAAAATATCTGTGGCAATGACTAACATTCATTCCCCTCCTGCTCAGTCAGAATACAAATGAGCTGACCTACAAGGCAAGAAAGATATGCATGTTTATTGAGACTTCTGCCTGTAAAGATATAAGATGAAAGATGTCTCATATTTAAACAATTGAATGCTGCAGGACTTCCAACTTATGGTATTTGTTAGTAGCAATTAATACTGGGATCATCTGCTTCCTGACAGTCTCTGGCAGTTTGTTAGGAATTTTTGGTACTAATATATATTTTAAAGGTTGAAAAGTTATGCAATAGGTGCACATTTGATAGATGTGTGGATATATATTTTAAAAAAGGAGTGGAAAATCCTAGCAAAGTGAGAATGTACAAAAAAAGCAGAACAAAGGAAACAGCATCTTTTACTGTGTTCTCTACTTTTGCCATCTTTATTCATTCCTACTTGGTTTTCCAGGCCTGGTTCGTGATTTGCCAAAAAGAGATCGTATCACATCACTACTTTGTGTGCTTATAGAGACTTAGAAAGGATGAAGATTTGAACTCCAGAAAGACAAATAACTGGTAATTACTCAGAAGGAACTATTACATGGTTATAGAGATATGTCTAAAACATAACCCGCTTGTAAAAATAGACTTCTTATTTAATTAAAAAGCATTTCTATGCTTAAATGTCTTACTCAATTTGTGTATGTTATTTGATTATTCTACTTATCTAGCATTTCATATCTGTTTCTTTAAACCTGGACAACAGTTGTGTGCCATTACTGATAACAAATTTAAAAAGAATAATTATTTAGTGAAAGGAAAACAGATGTTTTCCCTTTCATTTTATATGCCTTCTTGTGATATGGCTTTGGTAGAAAAAAAAAATCAGACCATGTGAGAAGAAACAAGACAGCAAACTGGCCTAAGATTTTTCTTCATCTGTGTGTGGTTGAGGGAACTCACAAGGAGGGTAAGGCTCCCCTTCGGTTTTATAGTGATGGGATTTGCAAGTTGCAGGTCTGTGTAATAGAGAAAGCTAAAAGCACCCCTGTATGGATTTAAATGGCAGTCTCATCTGTTCTACAGAAATACACCTTTCTTACTACTGTGATTTTGATCACCTGCTGTTCTCCAATTAAACTACGAACAAGTAAAAGGAATACGATATATTTGCATGTGAAATGCAACATAGTAACAAACAGAGCTTTTTTAAGAAAAGATCCATTTGGGAAGAACAGTGTGTGTCTGTAGTGTACAGCAAAGATTCCTTTATTCTTCTGAATTGAGAAAACACAGTGCTGGGAGCTCTGTTTTCTTAATGAAAGAATTCTAGGATGATTTGCCACCCACCTGGGACTCTGAGTGGCATGGTGAGTGGAAGGTAGAGAAATACTGCATGTGACAGAAACAGCTTAAAGAACTGTCGATGGAAAGGACTAGTCCAGAAGTTAGAAAATATGGGTTATATTCTTGGCTTTATTGCCTACTTAGTGTGGAACGAGAAATGGTATTTCATGTCTGTGTCTCAGTTCTATGTGTTAAATAAGGATTTTCTTTGGTTTGCAAGCTACTTTGGCCTAAAAGTGCAGGAAGGTCTTAGTTACTGATCTGTTTCAGGGGTTCACAGAGAAGTTGCACTGTTTGTGATGAAGTTGCACAGCTGTTTTGCACAGAAGTTGCACACCTGCTTTGTTTCACAAGTTTAACGTTTTACATCCACAGGACTCAGAAAGGAAGAAAGAGGTACATGAAAATAACATCCCTCTTGTTACAGGAGAGGGAACTAAGCTGCAAGGAAGCGAGGTACCTGCCAGCAGCCACCTCACATAGCAGCCCTGCAGTCAAAAATGACAGCTGGATCCCCTGGTACCCAATAAATGCCCTGATCCGTTAGATCATACCTGTCGTGTAATAATAACATAGCTCTAACACAAATTAACGCACAAAAGAAGATTCAATCTCATACCAGCCCTGTTTGCTTTTGGATAACATAATTATCTGGGCTTTCAGTGCTGCAGTTCACAAAAAGAGAAAAACCTTCAAAAAGACAGCATATTTGCAAAAGGAATTTAAAGCAGCACAGGAAAGAAGCTCATCATTTAAGGTTTCCAAAAGGCTGTGAGACAAAAGGAAGCTGTCAGGACACCATGTGGGCCCGGGCTCCCCATGGGGGTCTGTCGGGGCAGGGCCTGGCCGCCGGGGCCCGTCCTGCCGCCCCAGCCAGGAGCAGGGCAGCTGCGGGGCACGGGGCAGCCCCCGGCCCAGCCACCAGGCACCTCCCTGGGGACGGGGACAGGCCAAGGCTGGGCCAGGACGTGGGCCCAGCTCAGGGGGGTCCCATGGCCTAGTAGGGCAGGGCCATAGGGAGCTGGAGACTAGCCCTGCTAGGGGCTGATGGCCCCGGGGGGCTGGCATGGGGTCCTGGGCCACGGGCAGGGTGAGGAAGCCCAGGGGGGCTGGTCAGGGACAGTCGGGGCTGGTGGTGCCCTCGGGGCACTGGCAGAAAGATGGGTGTTAGGTGGCTTGCTGTGAGCCCCGCGCTGGCAGAAAGCTGTGCTGAAACGCACAGGTGAGTTTTTCGGTATCAGCCCCATTTATTAGATGCAACCCATTAGTCTCATTTGTATTTTAAACCACTCAACTCTAGCATTTCTAAGTGCAAATTGCTGTTACGTTTGTTGTTCTTGAGTAAGATAACACAGGTCTCTGCTACCTTTTCCCATAGGCTTGTGAGATTTTAGTATAACCTTAAATTTGCCTCTCTAAAGATTAGAAAATATACAGTCCTTTCAAGCATCCTTTGAAATAATACAGCCTACAAAATCACTAATTTTTCAGGCTCAAGGCATTTCCTTTGCCAGCTGGTCTGCAAATTCAGCGCTGGATTCAGAGGTTTCATGCCAGCACCATTGCAATGACCACTGTTGAAACAGAGGTAAAGCTAGAAAATTTCAGCCTTGATAAAAGATCCAGCAATGACCACTGATGTCTTGGGGCAGGGTGAAAACAAGGAATCCCACATGAATGACAGTGCTTACTGGTTTTATTTCCATAAATCCCAGTGCACAGGGTGTAGGGTTTTCTCTTTTATTAAAACAGGTATAGACACAAGGTCTGATGGTCAGTGGCAGAGGCAGGAGCTGAGACCATTCGCCTCAGCTGAGTCACACAACACGACCACCCCAGTTCATCTGACAAAGGCTAACCTTCAACAAGCGCTTCTAAATAGGTGTCTGAAGTTGGTGTAGGTAGCCCACAACCCAAAGACAAGCAGCAACCTTGTGCAGTAACAAGAGCAGAATCAACATTAAATTTGGGAATGAGAGACAGGGGCTGATGGATGTCTAATCCTATGGTCCCTCTACCCTTATTGCCTTCTTCCAGCAGATCTGGAAGATGTGTTTTGGGTTTTGGTTTTTGTTTGTTCGGTTGGTTTTTGGGTTTGTTTTTTTTTTTTAACATAGTACCTTAATGAGAAAAAAAAGGGAAAAAAAAAAAAAGACTGTGTAACTGCTAACCAGATTCCAGCAGTGCATCTTTTGTAAGGAGACACTTAAACACTCGAGAACTAAGAAAATGTAGCTTTTTAAGTAATCTAGTGATTTACATTCTCACCCACTAAAGTCAATGAGAATTTTGCCATTGATTTCAGAAGAGTTTTATCAGGTACAAGTGCTTTTGGAGAGTGCAGTAATATAATTGTCTTTCTAATCACAGGGACAACATTTTGTTCTCAAGTAATAGTTTCAGTTACATCTGGTTAAAAACCTCCAAAAGACTATTGCCCATCAACAAATTACAGATTTTTCATAAGTCAAACATTTCAATGTGACGTGCCAATTCTGATAAATATAATTCTGAAAGCAAAACTGACATTTTTTAATAGGAAAATTAAATTTTTATTTCCAAATTACTTTTTTTAAGTGATTTGGTCAACTGTGAATGACATATTCAGCATTTCATTTCCAGAGAAATTTCAGAGACTTATTCTGTCTTCTTTTTTTTCATTTTCAGAAGAGAAAAAATATTACATATCCTAAGAATTTTGTAGCCTTACATAAGAAAGCCACATTTCAGCCAGTTCAAACCATACCACCTTGTGCTTGTGCTGATATAATACCTGTGCTGGATTCTCTCTTGGTTCTTATTTACTACCTTCATAATATTGCTGGATTCCCAGACCAGGCAGGATAGTGACATTTTACAGCAAAATGTGGTTTAAACTGCATACCAGAGATGAAAAACTGACGTCTACCATAAATATACTGCAAACCATCCCTGTCTGAATCTGCATTTCTGGTTATGTTCTGTTGAAAAATGCATGGTGTTTTGCAGCACTTACCTGACAACTGCGTTTATTTTGCTCAGGTGAAGTTAGTTGTATTTCAAGATCCTAAACCTAGTTAAATATTTTTCCACTCATTATTGTATTTGGAACAGTTCAATTCTCAGTCAGCTAATAGGATCCTATTGCATACAAATATAAAATAAAATGGTTTTAGCTTGTTACATTTTCAGGCCAAGAGGTGTTTCTTCTTTTTCAAGGTTAAAATTAATTGTTTGAGGAAAACAGTTATTGCCTTCTTCAAAGGCAAAAAAAAAAGGCTCATAGAACATATATATAGGAAACATTCAGGACTGTTACTGTTGCTACTCTGTAAATATACAGAGTATATTTATAGATGAGAGAGTAAGAGTAGTGAGTGAAGATCTTTCCAGGAATTAGAGATATCCTATTCAAAGACTTAAGTAAAATAAATTAATAAATGAGCAGCACACAGTACACTAAATATTAACCTAAATTGTGCCTGTATACTGGTGCATAATTAAGCCCTCTGTAAAAATACATATTGGCACATAACTTAGCAATTCCACCTTTAAGAGGCCTTCATCAGTCAAGTCATTCCATACAAACTGTAAACTTGTTATTTGCAGGCATAACTCAGAGCCATAACCTGAATTACATATACGGTTTTCATCTTTGGAGAAGGGTTACATAGTGTGTCCTCTACCAGAAAAATCTGGTAGTTCAGATGCACAGCCAAGCAGTGGAGCCTTCCAGAAGCAACCAAGAACTTCCCATATGAGTGGGTATGCCACATGCAGACCTCTCTGTTGGCTTTGCAGAGTCCAGCTACTACAGTCCTTATCCTACAGTCTGTCTTAAAATAAGAGGACTTTTTTTTTTTTTTGTCTTTGCCATTGCCATCAGTCTCTGTGCCATTGACCTGGTTCCTGCAGTGCCAAAAGAGGTCTCTTAGCACCAGGCTAAGGGTCATTTTGTTTGGGGAACTATTATCATCTCTCCTCTTCAACCTTCTCACCCCTGCTCCACAGTCCCAGTGATAAGGTGTTTCAAACCCCCTCAGCCTGAGCTGTGGGTTTAAATTCCCAGAGGCTAAAGCAACCTTAGACCCTGCTTTCCCACCGGTGCCTGGGCCTCTAGTAAAAATTGGGCAGTACCACGCCACTTTGCTGAGTGAAGTGGTTTGTATAACACAGGGGAACGTTGCCCCAAACTCTTCATTGTCTATGATGTCTTTTGATAGTTTTGCTAACTTTAAATAAGCTTTTCCTGCCAGAGAAACAGTTTTGGTTTTCAAAACCAAATGTAGAGGGTACACTTCTAATTATAGGACAGCTTGGTTGGTATGCATTTCAGTCTTCCTTAAAAATAAATAAATAAATAGACAGACAACTAACATAATGGCTCATCTGTTAAAGCAGTTCTTTGGCTGGCAGAGTTTTCAGGAAGTTTATCTGTAGGTGTCCACATCAAACAACATCAAACAGCACCTGTTTTCTCTTTATTCAGAGATCCACCCACTCTCTGTAACCTACCTCTGTCCATGCACACAAGCACTTTGCACGCCAAATTATTTTACTAACATGAATGAACCATGTTCTGCCTGACACCTGCAAGGTGTTGCCAAGACAATTTTTTGTTTGTTTGTTTAAACTTGGGCTGTAGAAGTTTAAAGGCGGGGCGGGGGGGGGGGGGGGGGGGAGCAGCTTGCTTTTCATTCAATTTTCCAGGTATCTTTTGGACTAAAAGTAAAATTTCTCATTGCAAATTTGAAGAAGGAAGAATGACTTTAGCTCTGTTTGGTCATTCCTGTCCATGTTTCTTCTAGCTGTGACATCATTATTGTACAATGCTTCAACATAAATACACTGCAAAAAATAATACCAAACACCAAGATATGCTAACATAAGAAGATACGAATGGCCATTTCAGTTGAGATTGCAGGTCCATCTAGCACATCAGCAGCCAATAGAGCCTGAGAAAGAACTGAAGACGGTAAATGTGGGCTGATGCATTCTCAGCTTAGATTTACACCTTCCAGTAACATTTCTCCCATGAATTTGTCTAACTGTTGTTTGAACCCAGGAACTTCATATTCACTTCCATTTATTATATATTTCAACAGTGTTCAGAATAACAGAATTAATGCAACTTTTTAGCAAGTCTAGGAACTTCTCAGTTGACAAATTTTAGGCTTATGCACACTGACAGAAGACAACTCACCAGAACCCAGTTTCCTGCTCTGGATCACGTGCCCACATCGTGGCTTAGCTCGTTTCTACACCATTCCTTATCCACAGCACTGTCTCGCAGGCAGTCATAAAGTAACAGGTCTCCCAAAACCCAGTCAAGCCGCCCCCTCCCTCACACTTTACACACCTACTTCTCTAGCTTGTTGCAATGTCATGCTGGATCAAATCCCTATGACATACCATGAGCTGGGTCTGGATCACAGTCTTTCACCATCACAACATATACAGGTATTGCTTGTGCCACTGGACAAAATACAGCAGTAAGAAATCAAGGCAACAGGAACAATATTCATACACACAGGCAGGTATCTGCATACCCTAAGGAGAGCATTAATATATGGGCTCGGTCCTTGTATGTGGCAGACCAGAAAAATTTACAGGTCATATAAGTAATATTTCTATCAGCTGTCATGACTAAGGTTTGCCTTTGTCAGAAAAATTAGTTTTCCTCTGAGCATCACAAACAAGCAAACATGCTGGATTTTCCTGATTTTCTTTTCCTTGAAACCCTAAGCATTCAAAACCTGAAATATTTTTACTAGAAAATAAGGTCTCAAGTCAGTATTGACACTTGTAAAATGTTTGCCTCCTTTATCTCACAGAATAAGCTTTATTTGTATTCGTGGGCCCCAGATATTTTTTTGTCATTTCCAATGACTTCCTGCTTATTGCTGAGACACAATGTTTTCATACTTTTCAGGAAATTATAGAACTGAAGAGCTCGCACAGCCAGCCACTTGCATTTATTCAGGGGGGTGCGGAAGGCAGGAGAAAAGTGGAATTCACAAAACATATTACAGAGAAGATAAAACCATCTTAAATTTTTATAAAAAATAGATATTGCATATTTTTAGAGTATCCAATAATTTTACATCACTTGGCCCTATACACAATGGCCCCAACAATACTACTGGCTGTTATTGTAGCATAATACAGTACTCCTAAGGAAGATAATGGACACACAATAATTACCAACACAATTACACTCACAGCAAGGCCAGCATTCTCTCCCTCCTTTAACAAGCAGCTCCTCATCCTCCTTTCAAACAGTACTACTCTTTACTGTAGGCTTCTAGACATGAGGGGCCGCACATAAAGGATTCATCAGGAAGCTTGCCAAAGTATTGTAATGGGAGGTAAAAGCCTAATTGCCTCACAGGTGAATGCCTCCAGTATGGATCTAAGCTGTAATGTCTTTAAAAGAACTCAATCAGTTGTTTTAATGCCATTATGTTTCAAATTTTAAGTGCAGACACTTAAGGAAAAGAATTCCCCAGTTCAGGTCTATCTAGTAGCTCTTTATGTTTGAATGACTGACACCTGTTAACTTAATTAGGTAATTAGTTTACTTTGAATTATTAAGGGAAAGATCTGAAATGATAAAAGCTATAACAGAGCTGGAGGGCTTTACTATTTTTTCTCTTTCTTTTCCGGTTTAGCTGAAAAGATAAAGAGCAAATACACAGAAACATATGGTTCTAACCTTCTTGAAGATAGGCCTATGGGGGATTTTTTCCAGGTTTGTGAAGTCCGCTCCAGAGTGATGTTATACATTTTCAAACATTTTCTTTCCCTGTTTAGCATTTTGACTTTTCACAGACTTCTTACTCTCGCTGGTTTTGATAAGAATCAGTCATTGATTTATCGAAGTATTTTAAGAAAAGATCATTCTACTGGTATTTTCAGTTTGGCCAAAACTGGGTCAATACTGCAGTTCTCATAAGGAGAAGACCTATTCTCATGAGATTTCCTAGCTGATTTTCATAACAAAGAAGTTACTGAAAAACTTTTTTGTGTTGTCTGAACCAAACCTTTGAGATTCATCCTCTAGCAGAAGCCTTTCGCTTTTAACAAGTTCCCACTGATATGTATAGTGAAGACAGTCTCTGTGCACTAAGAGCAGCTTGCAATACAATGGTTTTTGAGAGCCAGTAGCTTCCCAAGCTTTGAAGCACCTGGCATAATAATGGCTGTGCTGATGGATGACCTGATGTGTTACACAGACAGAGTATAGCCTATCAGCATTATACTGATGGATTCTTTCCAGTACCTAAAGAAGAAGATTTTGAAAGGAAGACCTATTTCAACTTCAAGGGAAAAACAATAGGGGTGCAGAGCTGTGGGAGAGTGATGTATTGCTATACTATAGCTTCTGCTTCTAGGTATAGCTGTCAGAGCTTGAATGTTTCCTCTTCTCAAGTAAGCCATTTTCAAAGGTTAATGAGATGGAAGGCAAGAAGACTGGTATTATACTAGGAAGTCTTAGAAGTATGATTATGTTGAGCAGAATAACAGTTAGGTGAGTTGCTCTGTTGCAACTCATCAACATTATATATAAGATGAAGCAAACATATGCTATAGGGGATACGTCAACATCTCTTTCACTTTGGAGAATTAAGAGTACAAACCACAGAATTCCTTAGGAAACATGACCAGCAGTGGCACAGTGTAGATGGAAGAGCATTGATGTTATTTCAGTTATGTTTCTCAGTAAGCTACGTTTGTGATGTAAATTGGAAAAACTTCGGATAACATTTCTGAGGACTGTGATACCAATTCCTATTGGGCACCTTGATAAAAAGCAAGTACAGAAACCCTTGCAGGTGGAGGATGTGATATCCACTAGCTGCAGCATAGACTCCAGATATCACAGAGCACTTTTCTACACCAGCAGGTTCAGACAAGCTCACTCTGACCAGAGCCCAGATGACTTGACATTTCTGATCTGGTAATTACACAAAAATCTTAGCACTGCCTTGTGCCCAGGTGGTAAGCATTGTTAAAGGCAGGTTATACTAGTTTGGACATTAACTACATCTACAAATCACAGGCAAAGCTGAAAGCGTTGGCAGAGTGTGTCTGTCTGCATCCATCAACAGAAACACATAAACATCTGTGCATCGCTTCCTTTGCTGACTTTTTGTTGGACTATCTTAAATTAACTGAATTGCAATGTGCCATTATTTCTCTAACTGTAAAAAGGGAAATTGTATTTCTCCATCTCACAGATATACTGAGAACTTTGATCAGTGCTAATCACATGCGTGGGGGAATTCAAAATGTGCAATGTATTGTTTGTTCTTAGAATGAGGCAGTGCTGAAATTGCTCCCTATCAGCTTTTACACAAAGCTTAAATGATCATGAAAATTCTGATTCTGTAAATACTAGTGAGGCAGAGAAGGTACAGACAACACAAGCTCTTTTGGAAAGGAGGAAGGAAGGTTTGGGAGATCCCTAGCCACAGGAGTTTTCAGAGGATCATGCAGTAGGTAGATAATTACATTCCTGGGAACCACCTCACTCCTTCTGCTTTCTTGAGTAATTCACTGTTCTAATTAGAACCAACCGCAGAGCACTGATAACAAAGGAGAGCCCATATGATGTATGACAGTTATTTAACTTGTCTTGGAATCAGACAGGCAACATTATGTCTCTAGCTTCAGGTGACCAAAACAAGAAAACCATGGTTAGAGATAGCTATGTAAGAAAAAAAGTCTGTGTGTGGCTAGGGAAAGGATGCTGCAGTACTATTGTCACAGACACAGGTGACACCAAGTGTATCAATGTCTTAAAAATTCATTGTCAATTATATACACATCCCTCTAATTTGCACTTCAGAGACTTATTGAGGACAAAAGAAGCTGTGAGCACAACTCGCTGTGTAAAGTGCTATATTTTTGTACGGCAAGTCTGAAAGGGAAAGATGATCTTTCTGCTTAGGCTCAGCCATGCACTTAACCTAGGAACCTGATAAAAAATGAGTGATCTGCCTTTTAAAATCAATAAAGAACAACATAGAGAGTGCTTTATTTGCACAGCTTGTAGTTCTATATGGACGCATGGGATCACATACAGGCAGCTTTCAGTGCAACATTTTCCTCCTGCACAGATTACTGGGATTCAGGGCCTGGTAGCCTGCCCATCTGCCCTTTTACAACAGACCTAGACTCTCTGTTACTGTTTAAGTTAAGGTCAGAAAGTGGCAAGTAAAGAAGCAGATGCAGTGTTAAAGCCTGGTGTACTAACAAGGGTACAGGCTTGCTTTCATTTATGCCAGCTGCATAATGGCCAGAGAACTAAAAACTCATCCAGAGACTGACATGACAGAAGGACAACGTGAACTGGACATACTAGCTATAACCTTGGAGGCAAGAGGCAGAACAGTACACAGGCATTATGCTGGCTATAGAATCCTTCGCTCATGAGGGATCCTTCATTAAATAGTATACTGACTTTAAGCTCAGATTGCACTGACAGTGTTAGATATTGCACTGACAGCAGGTGAGGAGCCTGAAACCTTTGTTGAGGGCAAAAGAAGCTGTGAAAAAGACTTACCATGTAAAATGTGATGCTTTTTCCACAGCAAGTTTGAAGATGGTGTCAATATTTAGCACCATCACATTTCATATAGAGAATGTGAGAGCATGACACAGTCATGTTCAAGAGATAAATGTTTATCAACCGTGGTTAACTGCAGTATGTGAATTAGCATGAGGTTTGTCTTGCTTGCTCACAGTGCATAAGCTCTTCCATAGCTCCACTGAAATGAATAGGAGAATTTTGACAGTGAGTTACCACCCAGAATGGGTGAGCAAATCAGAATCTAGCTTTTAATCATCTAAAAACATAGATTTGTGCTCTCTATCCGATCAACAGTTCAGCAGTTTTTGCACTGGTTTCCTGCCCCATATGTTCTCAGCGAAAATTTTTCCCAACTCCTTCATTCTTTTTTGTTCTCTTTTATTTGGTAGATGTTTCTAAAACTGCAGCTGTCAAACCAGTTCATCAGAACTAGGCATGAAACAATGAAAAGCTTCACAGCCCAGGGAGCCTGGTGACAAACAGTGCTTTGGTGAAAGCCTTCCTCTTTTTCACAGCCTTCATGGCCAGAAAGACTTTTGACCTCAGAAGCACTCTCAAAAGGAACATTTATCCAGAGAATGAATGCAGGGGAAAGTTGCTCTGAGCCACTGAGCAAGTGATCCATCACCTGGGACTATTTCTCTCACATTTGTCTGGAATTCACTGGGGAGTTCCAGGAGGACTTTTCAGTAGAAACCTTACGCCACCATTAATCAGAATCAATAAATACATTAATGTTTTCTTTTTACACTCACCCAAGTATTTAATTTCTTTTCCTTTAAGCTTCACTTTAGGACATTAAGGGATACTTCTGAAAAGCAGCTCAGAACTGGTCAAACCAAGAAATGCAGGGACTCTACCTGCATTCAAACACCAAAACAAGTGGTGACATTTTCAGAAAGTCTCCAACACAGTGGGCTTCAGTCCTATCTGTCTCTAACATTTGCCACATTCTGATTTTGAGTTGTTTTCTGTCTGTTCTTCTTGGATGTATCTATACCGGCCCTGCAAAATAAATGTGTGCCAAGGACTCTTTTCTGGCCCTGAGGCCAAAGGTCACACACAGGTGTCATCTACATCATATCGTGCTTAGTCCAAAGACTTCTTGAGACTTCAGGTGGTTTTAGGACATAGTTACTGTGTGTTGTACCTTCCTCAGTTTAAGGACCTAAAACAAAACAAGGACCATGTTATAGCCCATCACAGTGAGGTGATTTCTTGGCACAAAACAAAGGAAAAGTTACATGCCAAGATATGTTGTAAGAAGGCATGGCATTTGAACACAGACAGCCTGCATGGATATTGATGGAAGGATGTGTAGATCAGAGGGAGACAAAAACAGTCCTATCCATACTGCCTTTGGGACATAATCCACAGCACATGCTATCCACCAAACTGTGCCCAGACAACATCCAGGAGAACACTAAACCGCTGTCCTGCCTACAAACATACTAGCAAATAACCAATATGGACAAGCATTGGCCCAGTGTTTAAGCTCATGCTCTGCTCCTGCTTCATTTAGCAGTCTGTCTCTCATGTGATGCTTTTTGCATGTGGTATGGTGTTTTCCATCTTCATGCTTCCAATCATAGTATTGCAGTTCGTGCTATTTTCCTGTCCTTTAAAAACATAAATATTTCCACAAGCATTCCAGCTATGCTATTTGCACCATTCAGTGTCCATGCTATTTGAACAGCCCCAGGTCTTTTAGCTCTGGAGGCATAATCCATGAGGCACAGCTTGACAATTATAGGTGTCTTACAGACTTGAAATGTTATATAAAGTAAAGCATTGTGTCATGAAAAAGGTTGATAAATACTAACACAGCAGCTTGGAATCCCCGTCTCTTAACTTGCATTATATCCACTGAGAAAAATAAATATTAGGTTTTGGCCATTAGAATAGTCCTGCCTTCTAGCTTTGCATCTTACTGAATTCAAAGAAATACCACAAGCTGAATATTTGATTAGTAGATACATACATGTATACATATAGACCAAAACAGAAACACATGTACAGAAAAAGAAATAACAGATTACATTGCTAATGCCCGTGATACCAGTTTTAGGAACAAAGCTAGTGTATGTTTTACTGATATCAAAGGTTACATTTTCTTTAGACGGTTATTATGTATTACTTAAAATATTCCCTTGGAAAGTTCATTTTCAGGGTTTTTTTAGCCCAGTGAATGTCAAGCGCCATTGGAGAAACATATTACCTGACACTAATAGGGTTTTAAAAGAAGCAGACAGTGTTACTAATATCCCTATTCTGGTCCCATAGATAAGGAACCTTTTTAATGCTTTGCTTTGTAGTAAGTGAAATTTCTCATCCTTATTTCAGATAAAATGTCAGTGGTTACTGAAAGCACATCTGAGCTTTCAGTTTAACAATTTATTAATGGAGTGGGGTGCACTACACACTTTCCAGCATCCAATTTATTTTTTCTAAATTTTAGCCAACAGCTATGGTACCTGTTGGGTTCCTTGCTGACTCAATAGTCTATGTACCAAATACGTTGCTTCACTGTAAAGTTGGAAACAAGTACTGAAATAATACAGAACTTATTTCTTGCCACCACCAGTCTGTGCTTAGCTAATAAAAGACACAGTTCTCAGATCTGAAAACTTGAATCTAACGTCATGAGTACTCTCAGTGTACCATATTGTGACATGATCTTGTATGATATATCTGCCATATCAGCTTTTGTCTGAAACAGTAGAAAATAAAGAGCATATAACACATGATCCAAGAAATAAGATCTGAGATCCAACAACATCCTCCTGTATGGTTAAATACCGGTACTGATTACCAGAGGCTTTTTTTGTCTTTTGGGCTTTTTTTGACATTATCCTGTCCTCCAGACTTTCACTAATGAATCAATGAATTCTACTCATTTAGTTTGCAAATCAAGAATAGCCCTAACAGGACTCCCGTTGACATGCAGAAATCTCTATCTGTGCGGCACTGATTAAAAAACAAGCTAAGACAGTATTGAACAAATCCCTAAGTCCCTCTAATACTTTAACTGACACAGCATGTAAGATTATTCCCCAGAAGACACCCCAAATTCTCCTTTAGCGTCTACCTACATATACACTTATTATAACCTTGAAATTATCTCAAGCTAAAATAGACAGCCCATTCCTGGACTCTATACCTGCAGTATTCTTAAGCTGTTCTTTTCCAACATGGTCATGTTAGACAACATCCAGGACAGCATTCAGTTAGTTGGGCTAGCACTGCTGGCAAAGCTGTAGTGACTTTTGTGAAGAAAACATCCAAAAACCTGTAGGGCCAGAAGCAGATAACTGAAAAATCTGGAAGTTAGTTAAAGACCACACCTACTTCTCCAGTAATGCCACCGGACTAGCTATGAGAAGCTGGATCAAATATTCCTCATCACACAAAGCAAAGACTCACATGGGAGAGTTCTCTCCAACATCCCTATGATGAAAAGGAGGGAACAGCTTCAATGCCTTTTTGATTGTAATGAAAACTCTTTTTCATCATTGAAAACACTGAAAAAATTTCTTAAAGAGGATTCAAGAGGAGTTAGACAATTCGGAGATAATCCCATGGCCATGGTCACCCTGAGAACCCGCAGTACTGAATCTATGACCATGGTCATCAATAACACTCCAATAAATTGTCGTTACATGAGTCTTTGCTTTAACTCTTCAAAACTTCTTGTAACATTTTTTGCTCCTTGGCTGCAGAGGATTAAATGTAAATTGTGAACAGTCCTTGAATTTTAACAGGCAGAAATGTATTCATTCACTGAAGGATGAAGGTTTATTACTTAAGATTATTTTTTGGAGGGAAAGTGCTGAAATGTCACAGTTTCAGTTTAAACACTGAAAATAATTTAGGTTCAATCACTGAGACTGTATTTTTGCTTATTGTTTAGGCACTTTGGGACAAAAAAACCTCTGGATATCAACAAGATATTTAAGGACTGAAAATTTTGTTATGTTCCATGTCACTGCTGTAACTCATATTTCTTTCTTTACCTTCTATCAAATACTGGAAAGTCCTGTTCTCTAACCTGGTCAATTTATGAAAAGTGTTCACTTATGAAATACATTATTAGTATGTACAAATCTATACTTACGTAGGGGTGATAAGTCAATAAGATGCAATGTAACTTTGCATTGAAATACATTAATTTTGCTA
Source organism: Ciconia boyciana (assembly GCF_034638445.1). Taxonomy (NCBI): domain Eukaryota; kingdom Metazoa; phylum Chordata; class Aves; order Ciconiiformes; family Ciconiidae; genus Ciconia; species Ciconia boyciana. Next base: position 18,416,362 of record NC_132936.1, on the reverse strand, counting down.
TAATTATGGATATATTCTTTTCTGTACCTGCACAAGAAGAACTTGCTGAAAGCTGACGTAAATGCCATGTATATCATAATGTCCCATAAGTAATAAAATGTGAGAAAAATGACACAGGAATCAAAACAGTAGAAACAGGTTTAAAAACCAATTGTGCAGTATTTTACTGGCTAGCATTTCCCAGAATTAATCTGAATATAAGTTTATGTTGTATTTCAGATCCAGCTATTCCTAAATATAGGTATCAATCCATATTGCTGACACTGTGCTTCTTTTGGCCTGCCAGCAGATTACATCCTCACCATGGTTTCACCACTGGCAAGAAGCCTAGGAGAGAAGTTTGCAGATGGAAAGGGATGGAGAAATTCCCAAATAATCTGTTCCATTCTGGTCAGGTTCTTAGACCATGCCCACCGCCATTGCATCAGGGACCTTGCTGAGCTGATACATTGGGGCCCTGCTTGCAAAGCACAAGCTCTCAGGTCTGAAATAATGATGGATGAACATTAGGTTTTGGTTCAGTTACAGGTCTGGGAAAAATTAAGAACAGTTCTCATTTTATCAGAATGAATTCACCCATCCCTAATATAGAGCTGGCGAGGTATTTTTTGCAGCATTAGAATACTGTTGCATAAGCATAGTGACTAAATGATAAATGTCTCTAATGGGGATGGAGTAATGGGCTTGAACTACTGTAGACAACTCCACTGGAAGTGCTGTTCATCGCTCACAGCACTGCTAACTTCAGCTTTGTAGTATACTAGTAAGACAGACATTCTTCTCCCACCCCACCGTCCCCACTCCATCCTTGTTGAAGTGCTGTAAAAGGGAGTGTTGCCATTAAAAAAGGAATCACAGGGACTGCGTATATATATTAGAGTGCTGCATGACAACTTACTCCATCACCCTGAACTCTTCATGCTGACCTGAGCATCTCTTTCTCCAGAGTTTATTGATGTTCCACATTAAAACTACTTGTCCAAAAAAAAGCCTTGATTATTGATGATGCAAATATATTTCTTCATTATTAAGTGAATTACAATTAGCTTGGATTTTAACATCTATTCATAACGATAGCAGAGGGCAACTTGCAGCAGAAAAAGGGTTGTAAGCTTTCCACTTACCAATTAATTCTATTATCAACTGCTAAGAAAAAAATAAGTGCCTGCCAGCTGTGGCTTTATTGTGTTTTCCCAGAACTAATAATGGGAAAGCTGTGAAAGTTTTTCTTTTTCACTTTTTTTTTGTGTTAGCCAACAACAACAACAAAAACCAGTCTTTTGTTTCCCACAGAAATATTTTTTTTCAGAAGATGGTCTAAACAGAACAGTACTGTTAGTACTACTAAAATTAGGAACCTCA